>NC_089873.1:161342500-161642500 GCF_040182565.1 Anser cygnoides | reverse complement strand
AATCCAGGTTTTCATGCAACCAAATAAAGCAGTTCTCCATATTGTTTATGATTTTATTAAAATGGATCTGATAGCAAAACATACCAAAGGAAACATTTAGCTGTTGTAGTTTAACACAACTTTATTAAGTTAATTAAAGATGCAACAGTACAAAAGGCAAATTAAATCCATGTTTAAAACTGAATCAACAAGTCAATAGGTTCAAATTACTAAGCCATCCAATGAATGCAGAAAGTAATCAAATTGAGCGTGACACTAATATGAACTATTTTATGTTAAACTTGCTCAAATATATTAAAAGAAGGAACAAGTATTTTTTTACAATCTCTCTTCCCTCCCCCCTTCCTCTCCCCCCCTTCCTTCTCCCTCTTTCTCTTTCTTAATAGTAGCCTATCTGTTACTTTCCCAACACAGTATATTGCTGGAACTGGTTATACATACTCCCTTCATAAGTAAATGCCAGTTCTGCTCTTTAACATTTTCCAAAATAATGATAGTCCACTAGACAAAATAACTATTAAAATAGAAATTATTGAGCCTGGAATGTCAGCTACAGGGGCCCTTATGAGTGGACTGGGTGCCAGCTACTACAGGGAAACTGGGGGTGTAGAATATACAGACTGTAGTACCAGTTACTGTAGCAAGTGAGGGGTCCCAAACCAGCTACTGGAGTGAGTAGGGGTCTCATACTCCTAGCCACTGGAGTGGAAGTAGCATGTGCTCCCAAACCAGCTAGTTCAGGGTGGGACCAGGGTGACTGTGGGCTTCTATGAGAGTGTGTATGTGACTTGAAAGGATAGGTACCAGCTACTGGTGGGGCTGATGTGAGTAGATTTAGTGCCAGTTACTGTAGTCAGACTGCGGGTGTAGGTGACCCCAGCCTATTCTGCCAGCTACTTGAGCAAATTGGGTGTCTTCTACTCCCAGACACAGGGGTGGCAGCGGTGTGTGCTCCCAAACCATCTCCTGGGGGGAGACTGGCATGAGTGAGGTGAATTTGGGGTCCACACTGGTGGCTGGGGACGTTCCAGGGGTCACAGCCTATGTGCCTAGTGCCAGCTGCTGTGCGTGGGGCACAAGTGCCTTACCTTTCTCAGCATGGTGTATGTGGGGTGAGAGTGTGTATTCACTAGCAAACTTTAAGCTGGACCAGCTGATGAGTAGCAGAGGCCTCAGGTCTGGGCTGTGATATCAGGCAGGCAGGGAGTCCATGCTGGTACACCCATGGGGTTTGCAAATGTTTTGCTTGTGAGGGACAACTGCATGAGTGTGTGCATGTATGCAGTGAACTTCAAGCTGGACTTGTTTGAGAGTAGGCAAACCTTGAATCAGGTAAGGGGACCCAGGGTCTGAGCAGGTGTGCTGTATGGACAGAAGGGACATGCCAGTACTCAAGGGATCCGGGAATTTGTGTGTGATGGTGAACACAGAGAGTGTTGTCAGTGTGCCTGCACTAGTGAACTTCTGTCTCTACCAGCTGCAGAGGAGGAAGGGGATTTGGATGTCTGCCTATGTTTTATGTGAGCCCTGTTTATGTAAGCACTGCTGAAGGCAGCTTTTGGCTAAGGCAGCCCATGTGTCCAGTTGAGTCAGTGTCCTGTCTCTGTGTGCATCTCTCCAACACATGCTCAGCCTTGCTACTGGTTAAAACTGTGAAATGGAAAGCAGCAGCTGGGTCCCTGAGCTTGGGCAGAGACCCCAGACTCTAAGGCACTGGGCTGGGTTCCAGTGGGCAGCTCTTCACTTAACACTTAGTCCATAAGACGTTTAAAAAATCTATTTCAATATATTTGACTTATACACTCTATATTCATTTTAGGGAAAAAAGACCTTGTAACTAATAAAAAATAAAAAAAAATGCAGAAAGTGATTTTATTTTTCCCACAAACACTCTGATGACTTTTAAATTAAGCTTAGATTAGAACATTTCTTTACAGTAGTCAGTGGTCATGAAATTTGACTTCATTTGAAGTCTCTGACCCCAGACTGTTTGGTCCTGGGAGAGCTTCAAATAACTTTTCTATTATACATCAGTGAATAGATGTCTGTCTAAAACAAAGGTTATAAGATGATATAGTAGAAACCTCTTCCACCCAGCCCTTCTATTATTTCAAAATTATTCTGAGGCAAGCCCAAAGAACAGAGATCCTCCTTCCACCTGAATGACTGGATGGTAAAGAAAGGCCATCACTGAACATATAAACTTATCTATGCAGTTTGCATCGCGTTCATCTGCTACAAGCAAATTTTAACATGGCTTGCAGGATAGGTCATGTGAATCCTACATAATGCTTTCTGCTGCCCTATAAACATAGCTATACTGAGCTTTGTGGACTTAGTCTTCTTCCACTTCTATTAAAAAATATTTTCTTAGCAGCAGCCGTACAAAATAGTTATAATGGACTGAGCCTCCATGTCTAAACATAAACAAAATAAGCAATACTTGCTAAGTTAACATATATGAACAATCTAAATAACAGGAAATACCCCACATATATTAAGTACTGCAATTAAAACGAGATTGTTATATGCAGATACTTCCTTGTTGATGGCAAGGGATTTTTGCTCTTTAACTAAACAATGAAAATGAGTCTGTGACAGAAGTGTGCTACATAAGTCTCTATTTTGATAATATATCTTTAATTCAAGAAACAAAACAAAACAACAACAACAATAACAACACAACTCTGTTTCAGCCATTTGCCTCAAGATTTCATTTATCTTTGAGAGCACTCCAGAGGCCTTCATAATTTCAGTCTTTCTTGTCTCTCTGGTCTTTTCTTTATAGCTACCTTGATTATAAAATGTTGCCTTGGCTATAAGATTTTTTGTTTGCTTGTTTGTTTAGATCTTCCTTTAGATTTAGGGTATATGTTCAGTCACTTTGATTTTCAATATTAAATACTTTTTTCTTGGTCTCTTTCCGTTAAGAAAAAAAAAAAAAAAGTTAAAGAACTAAAGAAAATAGAAACAAGCAGAAAATTCTCACAGTATTGAGTGCTGGATTAACAGAAATTTGTTAAAAAAAAGCCTCAGAGGAGAAGTAGGATCCTATTCTCTGCTATTCTTTGTTCCTGTTGATAGCACAGGTTTCCTGGAGTGCTTAGTGTGCATTCACTTAAGATATTTAATATAACCCATTTTCTTTCATATTGTATATTATGTTATGGCTCAGTCATGGTACATGGAGAGATTTTTATTTTGAAGTAGGTTCAGATGTGAAGTTCTCTACTTTTTGCATAATTATTTAATGACAATGACATCGATTAAAATTGTGGAACTTCTGTATTGGGTTATGTGGCAAGGTTTTGGTAGTGAGGGGCTTTAGGGGTGACCTCTGTGAGGAGAGTCCAGCAGCTGCCCCATGTCAGAGAAGAGCCAGACCCAGTCAGCTCCAAGAGGGACCCGTTCCTGGCTAGAACCAAGACAGTAAGCCACACTGTTTGGGTGTCTGTGAGAGCAGAATAAAAAAAGGGAAGAAAAAATAATAATAATAATAAATAAAAAACAAACAAAAAAAAAAACACACTCTGTTGCGCAACATCAACTGGGAGAGCGAGGAGTGAGAAACAGCTCCGCAAACACCAAGGTCAGTGAAGGAGGGCAGGAAGTGCTCCAGGCATGCAGCAGAAGTTACCCTGTGGCCTGTGCAGAGGTCCCTGGTGGAGCAGGCTGTCCCCCTGCAGCCCATGGGTCCCACACAGAGCAGATCCCCACGCTGCAGCCCGTGGAGGAACCCCCTGTGGAGCAGGTGGATGTGGCCTGCAGGAGGCTGCAGCCCACGGAGAGCCCCCACAGGACCAGGCCCTGGGCCAGAGCTGCAGCCCGTGGAGAGGAGCCCACGCAGGAGCAGGGGGCCTGGGGGAAGCTGCTGCCCATGGGGGATCCACATTGGAGAAGTTTACTCCTGACAGATGGACCCCGTGGTATGGACCCATATTGGACCAATTCTTGAAGAGCTGCTGCCTGTGGGAAGCCCACGTAGGATCAGTTTGGGAAGGACAGCATCCCATGGGAGGGACCCCCTGTTGGAGCAGGGGAAGAGAGTGACCGTGAAAGAGCAGGGGAGGCAAAGCGTTAGGGACTGACCACAACCACATTCCCTATTCCCCTCTGCCGCTCGATGGAAGGAAGTAGAAGAGGATGGATGAGGGGAAGGTGTTTTTAGTCTGCTTTTAGTTTCTCACTGTTCTAGTCTGCTAGTGATAGGTAATAAATTATATTAATCTCCCTATGCTGAGTCTGTTTTGCCTGTGACGATAACTGTTCAGTGATCTCCCTGTGCTTATCTCATCCTTTGAGCCCATTTCATATTTTCTCCCATTTTGCCTCTGATGAAGTGGATTGAGAGAGCAGTTGTGGTGGAGTTCAGCTGCCCAGCAGGATAAAACCAACACAGCATCTGAGTACTAGAACAAAGTAGTTTGGAATCCAGGACCTAGTTTCCAAATTTGCTATAATAACTCTTCTTTCACACTGTTGTTGAAATCAAATCATCATGAGGTAAGGAATGCATAATTTTGGGGATCAGAAAAATAATATCATATAATCACAGAATGGCCTGTGTTGAAAAGGACCTTAAAGATCACCTAGTTTCAACCCCCCTGCTCTGGGCAGGGTTGCCAACCACTAGAGCAGGCTGCCCAGAGCGACATCCAGCCTGGCCTTTAATGCCTCCAGGGATGGGGCATCCACAACCTCTCTGGGCAACCTGTTCCAGTGCCTCACCACCCTCTGAGTGAAAAACGTCTTCCTAATATCTAACCTAAATCTCCCCTGTCTTAGTTTAAAACCATTCCCCCTTGTCCTATCACTATCAACACATGTAAACAGGCGTTCCCTCTCCTGTTTATACGCTCCCTTCAAGTACTGGAAGGCCACAATGAAGGCTCCCCGGAGCCTTCTCTTCTCCAAGTTAAACAAGCCCAGTTCCCTCAACCTTTCTTCATAGGAGAGGTGCTCTAGCCCTCTGATCCTCTTAGTGGCCCTCCTCTGGACCCGTTCCAAGAGCTCCACATCCTTCTTGTGCTGGGCGCCCCAGGCCTGCACGCAGTATTCCAGGTGGGGTCTCACAAGAGCAGAGTAGAGGGAGAAAATCACCTCCCTCTCCCTGCTGGCCACCCCTTTTTTAATGCAGCCCAGGACACAGTTGGCCTTCCAGGCTGCAAGCGCGCACTGCTGGCTCATGTCCAGCTTCTCATCCAGCAGGACTCCCAACTCCTTCTCCGCAGGGCTGCTCTCAAGTTCTTCTTCTCCCAGTCTATACAAATACCTGGGATTGCCCCAGCCCAAGTGCAACACCTTGCACTTGGCCTTGTTGAACCTCATTAGGTTCTCATGGGCCCACTTCTCCAGCCTGTCCAGGTCCCTTTGGATGGCATCCTTTCCCTCTATTGTATCGACGGCACCGCTCAGCTTGGTGTCATCTGCAAACTTGCTGAGGGTGCACTCAATTCCGTTGTCTATGTCATTGATAAAGATGTTGAAGAGCACCAGACCCAAGACCGACCCCTGAGGGACACCACTTGTGACCGGCCTCCACCCAGACATAGAACCATTGTTCACAACCCTTTGGCTGTGACCAGTCAACCAATTCTATATCCACCTAACAGTCCATCCTTCAAATCCATACCTCTCCCATTTAGACAGAAGAATGTGGTGAGGGACCATACCCAAGCCTTTGCTCAAGTCCATGTCCCTCAAGTCCATCACCCTTCCTTTGTCCATTGATGCCATCACTCCATCATAGAAAGCCACCAGATTGGTTAGGCAAGATCTGTCTTTGGTGAAGCCGTGCTGACTGTCTCGAATCACCTCTTTATCTCGTGCATGCCTTAACATGTCTTCCAGGATGATCTGCTGCATGATCTTCCCAGGAACAGAGGTGAGGCTCACTGGCCTGTAGTTCTCTGGGTCTTCCTTTCTCCATTTCTTAAAAATGGGAGTAGTGTTTCCCTTTTTCCAGTCACCAGGGACTTCACTCTACAATGACAATATGAAAGAATAATCAGTGACAGAGATAAAACCATGTTAGAAGGTAAGGAATTAGCCACATTTTTATTATGTTTCAGGAATTTGTTTATATTTATCTTAGAAAAAAATATGATATAAAGTAAATGAACAGGAGCATGAATATGGATCATGATCTCGGACTCTCCTTTTCGCCTCTTAGCAAAGTGGTTTATCGCCGAACTACAGAGAATCTCCCACTCCCCTTTTGAATCTGTAAATCTTACATTTCTCTATGCACACTGTTTCTGTATCATCGGGAAGCACAGAAAACAGAAGCATCACAATTAATATTTTCCTTATGACAGTGACGAATTGCTGGAATTGAAGTGATACACTCTAATTCCTTAATTTTGAAGTAGTTGTAAAGCCCATTCTCCTGCTTCCTTAGCAAGTTCTTTCACAGCCAGGAAAGTTTGAAGTTTTCCCCTGTTACTTGATCACAAACCTAGTCCTGAAGACATGGTTATAAACTTCAGAGGATGAAGAGATGTTTTAGATATCAACATTTCTGAAGGTAGTCAGATATTCTCTGTGCTGGTGTTTCCTACTGTCTGTCTACACAACTGTATAATTGATTGATAAATGAGAATCCCTCAATCTTCCCATATATGTGCTATGGGAGAAGAATCTCTTTAAGTTAAACCACTCTTTCCATTAGCTGTAAAAGCCTAGGTGCCTAGTATCTGAGCATTATAGTAAATAAGTTATACATAGTAGGATTTAGCTGCCTAATCTTATCTATTCACTGCCATCTGAGATGCACTATATCTGAAACACAAGCACAGGTGTGATAGAGTTGATGAAGGGCCTACAAGAGATTTATTTTCTTCTGAACACCAGAAGAACCAGAGTTCTTCTGGACACCAGAGACACCAACTGGAAGAAAAAGATACCAAATAGCAATGGATGTTTATGTATTATACTCAGTCCAGAGGATGTGATTCATCTCCACCCACACACTCCCTCCCTCCATCCCCTCCCTCCCCCCTCAAATGTTGTCTACATGTAGGTACCTTTATAGGTTTAGTCAACTAGTTCAGAAGTAGACACCTCTACTTGATCAGCTGTTTTACTCTCTAAAATCCATTTCTCATATTGGCAAGATCAGTAAGGATAAAAGTGGGAGCTCTGAGACCAAGATCATAAGCAGAAATTTTGTAACACACACTGAATAGATATGTCTCAGTGACTGAAAATATTTAAAGATAATTCTAATGAAAAATACCTGGAAAATCATGATTTCAAACTATAGTTTTTCTGTAATAATACCAAGTATATTTTCTCTAGCACTTTAGTTATTTCATAATGAAATACTTAATCAATTGTAAAATTAGTGGAATCAGAAAATTATACAGAAGGATAAGCTAAGAAACCACTGTACCATGTAATTTATGTACTCAGGTTTCAAAAACATATCTTTTTTCATACTCAAAAATTTTACAAATCACACAATGCACTATCCAGTCATCAATGCATAAAAAAATTCTGTTGCATACTTGACTAGAGGTTAAAAACAAACAAACAAACAAAAAACTTAAATTACAATAGGAAACTTCAATTGCTAAGATCTGTATCCTACAGAATAAAAAATATACAGTTAAATGACTTATTTAAGATGTGCAAACAATCTTTTACTTTTTACATTTGTTTTACAGTCCATGGAAAAAAAACAAAAAACAACAACAAAAAAAAATCTCACCAGTTTGTGGTAAGTCCTGAAATGGAACAATATATTATAGCTTGCAAATACTGTTTTATGATATTTCCATTTCTCATAAAATCCACCTTTTTTTTTTTTTTTTTTTTTTAGCTGTCTGGCAACAGCTTTGTTCAGTTCTTCAATTCCCAACTTAAACTCCTCCAGACTCTCTTGAAGGACTGTGGTTGTTTGTTTCATATATTATTGATAATAAAATGAAATGTTATCTACTTCCAAATGATGTCTCCAAAGCAGAAAAACAGTAGCAGCCTTTTCTAGGAAAAGATAAAACAACATTTCTGAAACTAGGTATCTTACAGAAGGCAATATTGAATTTCCAGTGCAAGAAGGAGGCTTTAGGAAAGGGAAGAATTAGCATACACTGGATGAGGCTGTCATCTGAAATCCTCAAACAAGCTACAGTGGTTCAAAATAAAGAATGCAGGTGATCAATACAAACAATCCTAAACATGTATGGACAGACAACTGGGCTGTCAAAAAGCTACTGTAAAAATGGGTATGAAGCAGGCTTCCTATTCATTCTCACATCAACTGTACATGCAAAAATCACTTAAAACCCTAACAACATAGTGCTTAACAGTCCAGCAGATAAATATGGAGATATAAGGAAAATCAAAGTATTGGAATAAAATTTGGACTAATTAGTCAAATACAATCATATCCACAATAAAATAATTAATTCTCTTCATAAAAGACACATGATTAAAATCTCCCATTTCTGATGAGCAAGACTATACTCCTCAAGATATTCAAATTTATGGTTTTCTATGGTGAAAACTGGCAAAAACAAATACATTGCCTTATTCTTTTATGGCACTGTGTTACAGTTTCAGCTTCTTGCTTTTGGGCTTCTCACTGTGGATTATCTGTAACATATCTGAGAAAGGTGAGTAAGAAATTTAAGATTAAATATATCATATATTAGTGTATACAACTGCAATGGGGCTTTTACATGCATCTTGGGAGAAAAGTTATTGTTCCCACAGTAAAGGATTAAGAAACATTGCTGGAAGAAATTGGATATGAGTGAGTGCTACCACTATCCCTTTCTCCAGATGAGTTTTCAGAGGAAAAAGAATCCTTAACATGAGTTTCGATTCTGTTTACAAACACATTTTGAAATTTGCCACATCTTTAAGAGAAGTCTTCAGACCATGAATAAGCAAAAACATTATGGCTTCTCTGAGCAATTTATTTTACTTGTAAATCATTATTTGTCTAATGTGCTGTCTAATGATACAAATTATATATTCATTTTAGCCACTACTGTTTTTAATTTCAAGTTTCTGAATTCCATTCAAGTAGTCAAACACCTTACTGGTGTGATGCTCATATCATGTTTGGATCTAGCTTCATAGATTTATGTGCTCAAGAGTTCTTTCAGTCTTTCTGTTACAACTGTTCTAAAAGCATGTAGTATTATCACAATCACCTCTAGTGAATATTGGAATGCCCCTGCAGCCCTGGGGGTCCAACGGCGGAGCAGATCTCCACACTGCAGCCCGTGGAGGAGCCCCCTGTGGAGCAGGTGGATGTGGCCTGCAGGAGGCTGCAGCCCACGGAGAGCCCCCGCAGGACCAGGCCCTGGGCTGGAGCTGCAGCCCGTGGAGAGGAGCCCATGCAGGAGCAGGAGGTCTGGGGGGAGCTGACACCCGTGGGGACCCATGCTGGAGCAGTTTGCTCCTGACGGATGGACCCCATGGTATGGACCCATATTGGACCAATTCTTGAAGAGCTGCTGCCTGTGGGAAGCCCACGTAGGATCAGTTTGGGAAGGACAGCATCCCATGGGAGGGACCCCCTGTTGGAGCAGGGGAAGAGAGTGACCGTGAAAGAGTGGCTGAGACAAAGCATTAGGGACTGACCACAACTCCCCATTCACCATTCTCCTGTGTCTCTCGGTGGAAGGAAGTAGAAGAGGATGGATGAGGGGAAGGTGTTTTTAGTCTGCTTTTAGTTTCTCACTGTTCTAGTCTGCTAGTGATAGGTAATAAATTATATTAATCTCCCTATGCCGAGTCTGTTTTGCCAGTGACGATAATTGTTCAGTGATCTCCCTGTGCTTATCTCATCCTTTGAGCCCATTTTATATTTTCTCCCATTTTGCCTCTGATGAAGTGGATTGAGAGAGCAGTTGTGGTGGAGTTCAGCTGCCCATCAGGTTAAAACCACCACAGTCACTCGTTGACGGCTTTGGCTGGTGACAGGTCCCTTTGGGAGGCAGATGGAACTTGCTCTTACCTAACATGGAGCATTCTCTGGACTCTTCTCACAGAAACCACCCTTGCAGCCCCCCTGCTACCAAAACCTTGCCATGTACACCTGACACAGCACTGCACAAGGGATTCTAGGAACTTTTTTCCTTATAATATATTTACTTTTAAATAATGAAATTTTCTTAACTAGAGCCTTTGAACAATTAGACTGTTAAAATAATAGTTGGAGTAATATACCAGGCCCATAGATATCCATATATCCCCTTCTTTATATATAACTTCCTTCCAGTCAACTGCTTGTGTTGCATTCCCCAATGCTACTAGCATCTCTGCAGCCAGGGCACACTGCTGGTTCACATTCAGCTTAGGGTCTCTGGGGCCTTATCTGCCTCAGGGCTGCTACACAGCCCAGCAGTCCACAGCTTTATGGCTGCCAAGGAAGGTCTTCCTTCCCTCAGGCAGGACTTTTTATTTGTTCTTGAAATTCATGAGGTTTCCTGTCAGCCCATTCGTTCAGCCTACCAATGTCTCTCTGAATGGCAACCTTGCCCTCCAGCGTATCAACTGGTCTCTCCAACAGTACTTATCTAGTTAAGTACTTATCTAGCTGAACTTAATCTAGTTCATCTTATTGGCTATGTAATAATTTTCAGTGTAAAATTATATCAAATTTTTATGCATTTTATTCCAGGATTTTAGGGATATTCTCACTTACACAGAAGGACTTTCTGGTCTGAGTGGTGACCTACCTTACATTTACATCAGTTCAAAGTATATAAGTTTACACTTATAGTACATACACAATCCTGCAGAAATCACTGTAGACTAGTTATATGTTCCCTTTATGTGTCTACTCTCTGTAAATAATAGTAACATCAACCAGAACTTACACATACAGAAATACTTCTGCTAACCATTATAAAACCTTGTGTATGGATGTTCATGAATTTCTCTGTAATTTGCTGAATGCTCCTTACTAGTAAATTTCCCATTTAACATTGAATCAGGCTATATATTTGAGGATTTATTAAGTACTTTTCAAAATTAAATGTTTGTAACATTCCAAAATATATTCAATATATTATGTGAAGATAATAAAATTGCAAGATGAAAAAAGGACAAAATAATGTAACCTCTCATTTATGCTTCAGCATAGAGATACGAAGCCAGAAACTTTCAGTATCATATTTACAAATTTGATCTGAACATAAAAATGTTGTAATGTTTAAGTTACTCAAGGATAGCATACTTTCTGTATATTTTATGGTACACTAGGAGATTTCAGGATTGAAATGTCATCTGAATACTGATCTTAAAGTAGATTTCACTTATTTCCAAAAAAAATTCAGAAAAAAATCCTGAGGCTCTACTTCAGCAGCATGGCTAAACATGCATGAAACTCCAGTTTACCGAATAATCCCATTGAAATCAGCAGAGCACGTGCTGAAATACAGATGCGTTTCAGAATGATGTTGAACCAAGTATGACATCAGGACAGCAACTACTGTTATACATAGACGATTTGAAATGAGTCTTGAAGAAGAATCAGCCTGTGGAATTCAGGAAATCAGTCAGGCTGCAAGGGACCTTGGAAGCTCATCTGGTATGAAAACATCCAGTGATTAACTACGGCTAGTAAATTATACTGTTAAAGTAACATTTTTCACCATTGTCAATGTTGGGGCATTACATATTAAAGAATTTATAAAAGTCTAGTCTGTAAGGCATGAACACTTCTAAAAGTTATTCTTGACCGTAATTAGTTCCAAATTAAAGTTTTAAAGCATTATATGGGTATCATTCACCACAGACTATACTAGCCATGTGCCTGTTTTATGTGTGACAGAAAGAAAATCAAGAAAAAAAGTGTAATGGGGCAAAACAAAAAACAAACAAACAAACAGAAACAGACAAACAAACCCCACATTATATTACCAGTCTTAAGTCTCCTGAAGTTCAGTTTATGAATAGGATTATATTTATCTTCACAGATTAAGATATAATACACTGAACGAATTCCATAGAAATTCTGATATTACAGTTTGGCATTATGCATTGTATACCAGATAACATCCAGACGTAACATTTAAAATTACTTCAGTGATGTGGCTTTTCCATTATCATTATTACTATTATTATTACTACTACTCTTTATATTAACTATTAATAATTATTATCATAAAGCAATAAAATAATAAAATAATTATTATCATATTACTTATTATATCACGTTTAAACATTTATTTATTTGTATATGAATACATCTCTCTATATTATATATATGTATTTATCATGTATATTTATTATATTACTTATTATAATATAATAATTATTATATCATAGTATTATTTTTCATTTTAATTATATATAATATATAATATTATATAATAATAATTATATATACATATGCCAGGTCCTGGTTCTTCTTCTCCTTCTTCTTCTTCTCCTTTTTCCTCCTCCTCCTCCTCCTCCTCCTCCTCCTCCCCCCCCCCCCCCTCCCCTCCTCCTCCTCCTCCTCCTCCTTCTCCTCCTCCTCCTCCTCCTTCTCCTTCTCCTTCTCCTTCTCCTTCTCTTTCTCCTTCTCCTTCTCCTTCTCCTTCTCCTTCTCCTTCTCCTTCTCCTTCTCCTTCTCCTTCTCCTTCTCCTTCTCCTTCTCCTTCTCCTTCTCCTTCTCCTTCTCCTTCTCCTTCTCCTTCTCCTTCTCCTTCTCCTTCTCCTTCTCCTTCTCCTTCTCCTTCTTCTTCTCCTTCTCCTTCTCCTTCTTCTTTCTTCTTTGTGCCTCCCAGCATGTGTCCTTCATTGTGGGTGTGCAGACAAAGCTCTTGAGGGGTGACAATAACCCACACAGTTCCAGAAAGGGAGCAGCAATCTGTCTACGTGTGCACATACATATGTGCATGTGCATATCTCTGTCTGTGTAGAACTTCTTGCAATTAGTTATAGAAGGGCTTTTAGAAATATGTAGGTATATATTTACATTTGGAACTATTTAGTATTTTGGTTTATCTATTTTATTGTTGATAATATTCCTGAATGTATAGTGCAGTGACTGCTGGTTAATTATGTGTTGTTAAAAAACAAAACAAAACAAAAAAACTGCAGTAGACTACTTTGATCCTGATTTTTCATAAAATATATGAAGAGAGTAGATTTTTCCCATTTACAGGAATGTCACATTTCATGGTATGAACTGAAATTACAGGGTATTAATATAGTGGGAAAAAAATATTCTTGTTCATATTTTGCCTATCACAAAACGTCTTTGGAGTCTCAATCTTATGACATGCAAACTGATAAAGTTATTCTGAATCCTAAAGGGTCGATAAATTTATTGCAAAAAGAACATTTTTTCTTCCACAATCCTGCAGAAGCAAGATTCCTACCTTAAAGAAACAAGGACAATTGCTAGACCCAATAGCTGATTTTTTTTTCTCCAAAGTATTTGTTGTTTATAAAAGCATACTATCTGTGCATCTCTCTCTTAAAGACTTGTTTAGAAATGAGCACAAATCCACAAGAAATATTCTGAGATATGGTGAAAATAAAATGAAAAGTAAATAAAACAGTACAGATTGCTTATATCTGACTTCTATCAGTAGAACCAGGAAAACTGTATATAGCAGTACACGCGCACACACATATGTATGTATACATGTATATACATATTTATGTTTGTCAATATATGTATACATACACACTCATCTTCATAAAACACTGAAAAAGTCAAGACATTAAGAGGCTGTCTAGTCCATCTGTCCATGATAGACTCGACTATCCATAATCCATTTGTATCATTTTTATCTAACCTGTTTTCCAAAGTCTTCACTAAATGGAGACCTCAATGTTTCCTTAGGCAATATATTCCTGTGCTTGTCGTTAAGAACTGTTTCCTAGTCACTAAGCAAAATCTCTGTTAAGGCAGTTCAAGCCACATTAGTTTTTGTGTTTAGTCCAGGTAAAGGATACAATTATGTATAATAGTCCAGGTAAAGGATACAGTTATGTATAATAGAAATATTTCAACCAAAATATTCTAAATAGAGAGATTTTGAGAGAGCAATTGTGGTAGAGCTTAGCTGCCCAGCAAAGTAAAACCACCACACCTTTAAATGAAAAGATAGGTATTATAAATCTGTTCTAAAGCAGCAAATACTCTTTAGAGGTTTATTTTAACCCTGGTGTGAGACAGATGTTGATATATATATATATATATTCAGAAATCACAGGGGGTTTTATTCTCTATTGCTGTGCACATTTACACTAATGCTAAGTATATGTAAATGGTCTGATTTGCAAGTGAATAAATAACTATCCAAGATGAAAGTCAACAGAGAATTAGGCTCAGAATATAGCTCTAAGGCTTGCAACTGACTTTGAGCTCTCCTAACAAATTTCAACTTTATATATCATGAGTCATTAAGTTAGTCACAAAAATAGAGCTACTGAACTTAATGGAATTAATGCAAAACTGTAGAAATATACTACATCTGTGGTTTGAAATCTCATTTCACACATAACAAGCCAGTCGAACATTCCAGCTACTTCACTTCATTGGAAAGCTCCTAAAAGTGTACTTGTATTTAGAATAGGTTTAGTGACATATCCACATAAGTACTAGCTACTCGTTTTGCCTCAGGTTGGTGAGGTCAGTGAACATGCTCTACACAAGCAGTTTTAAAATCCAAACTTGTTTTGTGACTATTGGATGTTTGGGCAGTTTTGACTTCGCTCTAAAATTTCCTTTACTATAAAAATATTGAGGTTCATAAATGCCATCTCAGAAGAATAACAATATGGTTCAGTATTTTCTTTACGTCAAGCTGCTTCAAGCATTAACTTAAAATGTTCTAAACGCTACAACAGTTACAAAGTTTGCGAGACTTCATCACCATATTAAAAACTTAAATATATATATATATATATGTATATCAAACCATTGTTCAACCTGGCTCTATGGAAACTGGCTTCATGTTTAAATAATGTGGTTTTTGGTTAATTCAGACCCACCATCTCCTCTATACATGCATCTGAGGTCTACAGCATGGACATAATAAGCTTCCTTTCATCAGTTGTGAAGCCAGGCATGGTGCTTGCATGTATATGGCACTGTCCTCCATTGTCTATCCTAGAACAAGAAGATTTAACTCTGGTGAATCTGTGTAAGGTTTTGATAGCAACAGATTGCATTGCCACCATTAGAATTGTTCTTGTATTTATCAATGGCATAGGTCCCAGGTCACAGAGATTTCACTAGTAGTTAGATATCTAATAATCTTTGAAAATCTGGGTCTCTTTCTGATTGTTGAAATAAGCATTACTCTTTGTAGCATACATTTGAAAGACTAAACTCTCAGTCTTTCAGAATTTTTCAATATGTGTTCATACTTAGCTAGGAGTAATAAGTCCTTGGAGGAAATCCTTGCCTTGTTGAAATCAGAATTGTGCCATTGCCTTCAAAAGGGTTTGGAATTTTCTCATATGTTTAGAAAGTATTTAATTAGGTTTCACTAAAAAAAAAAAAAGTAAATTAAATTAATTTATAATTTTCGTTCTGAAAAACTCCTAATCTACTTCAAGATTTATAACTCTTATAGAGCATCATCGTCAAAAATAAAGGTTACAAGAATGTTTAGGTTGTAAATCTCAACAACGATAAATGAGAGTGGCCCACTATAATATAGTCTTGAATGCTTTAATACTGCAGTACTACATCTGCAACATTGCTACCTTCAGTACATTCTGTGGATAGGATATTTAGCAGTCTCTGATGGTTCTTTCCATGGAAATAGGGTCCCAAAAACAGAATCATAGAATCACAGAATGGCTCAGGTTGGAAGGGACCTTAAAAATCATCTAGTTCCAACCTCCCTTCCATAGGCAGGGATGCCACCCACTAAATCAGGTTGGCCAAGTCCCCATCCAGCCTGGCCTTGAACACCTCCAGAGGTGGGGCATCCACAACTTCTCTTGGCAACCTATTCCAGTGCCTTCCCTTACAGTGAATTTCCGCCTAACATCTAATCTAAATTAGTTAGTATTACTATGCTAACTATTAGTATTAGTATACTCTTTTAGTATTAAACCATTCCTCCTTGTCCTTTCATTATCTACCCAAGTAAAGAGTCCATCTCCATCCTTTTTATAAGAACCCTTTAAGTATTGAAAGGTTGCAATGCATTTACACAAACTCTGATATGTTGTACACCCTATAAGATGATATGAGCTATTGGACACTCTCTCATCTAGGAAAACTGATTATCTTCCTCATCAGGACTGTAAGACCTGGTCCCTGCAAAATCAGCAGACTAAAAGAATGGGAAAAAAACTGCCCTGTGAATGTGGACTTATTCTTCATCTTTGCATCTTCATCTTTCTGAGGAGCAAATTCCTGAGAAGCATTTGCAGGCATCATTTGTAGCATTTCTAGTTCTTCTCTTTTTTCTTGCTTACTTGCTTTCTATATTTCTTTTCCCAGATACCTTTTTTTTTTCCCAGTCTAGCAGGGAGAATCTTTAATTGTGATAGCCAGTGTTCAACCATATCACGCTGATCCGGTGTCCAATCTGATTTATATTTCCAGATGAGGTGTTTAATGCACATTATTTTTTATCTGTAGATAAAAATGATAAAAGTTAATATAAAGCAAATACCTGAATTAAAAAAAAAAAAAAAATCTTAATTGACCCAATCAACTGCTTTGTCAACTAAGGTATATTTTTAGGACACACGTTTTAGCAAAGAGAATCTTTATTATTTAAATATTGCTAAAAGAAAATCTTATGCACTTTATTGAAAATTGTGAATCTTTAATCTTATGCACTTTACTGAAAACTGTGAATCTTTTTATGGAGAGGTATGAAGCCTGCATCACATTTTTAAATTTTGACAGGATATGCAATTTTTAATTTTCAACATGTTATTTTTGTCTTGGGAATTGGTATAATAACTTTGCTATGTAAAATATATGTATTATGTTAAAAATTCTTTAAATAAACTTGCTTACTTATTGGTAAATTTGTAAATTCATGCTTGCTTTATCACATGGTCTGGTTAAATTGACATAATCTTAAGACAAATCAGATCAATTCCATCTTTAACTGAATAATTTTTATTATTATTCTTTATTTACACTTTTCAGCATTTTTCATAACTAGGGGTAAAATATCATTGAAACATTCTTCTTGAATTTTTAATTTAGCCACTGATACATAGCATGTGTAGTAGAGAATCTTTATAGAAGTGCAATTATCAAAAACATTTTGTCACTTAAAACAATATTCCAAATAGTGCAAATGTACACTTGAAGACCTTAAGTGGGTTTGAGAATTTCAATTTTGAAAAGCTGCACTTAATAAAGTCAACCAATACTATCAGGGAGCCATGGTTCATGCAGTACTGAATTACTAGATGTTTTTTAGACTGATTATTTCTAACCATTGTGTGTAAAAAAGGAGCATAATTACTTGGCAAATGTTGCTTAGCCTTAGCTGTTACATCGTGTATTCAATATAGCAAGTTTTAGTGGCCTGAATATTGAAAAGTTCTCTTTTAGATTGAGTTTTGCTTGTATTAAAAAAGTCATTTAAAGTTTTGTCTTCATAATTAGTTCTGCATTATATGCTGGTTTTCCCTAATCAGATCCTAACTTATGATACAGTACACCATTTTCTTTAGAAAGCAATCTTAATAATGGATATGTTCCTTTGGAAAAAGCACAGCTTGCAAAACACATAAAAACAGCAAGAGTACAGGGAAATTTCAGGCTTTATTATACTTGCAACCATGACATTACAAAACTATGATACATTCTGTGCTGATTTCTTGTTTGTTGTTTCCTTCTTGCTTCCAAGGTTTAATTGATATAGAAAATGAGGGGGTGGTATCTATCCCACCTTAGATGTACTTCAACTCTAGTTGTCTAGCTGTCTTTTTTTCCTTTGTGCATCTTTCTGATACTGATATTGGATATACACAAAATTTTAGAAAAAGCATTACTAACGTTGCAGAGTAAAGCCTTACAAGCTTGGGAAGGTTTTATTAATTTTATTTTATTTTATTGATTGAGAGAATTCACTTCTTCACTTCTTCCTTCTTCTGAGAAAAAAAAAAAAAGGCATATCCTGTCACAGAAACAAATACAAGAGACTGCTGCATATTTTTATTAACTAATTATTTTTGTATAAGCTGTTAGATATATAGTAGAAGAAGATGAGACTGGAAAAAAGAGAGGTGATAATTTTAGTAAAAGCAGCTCCAAACTACCCAGAACTCGTTTGCTCATTTGCATTTTCTTCTTATTTCTTCTCTCCCATGGCAGTCACTTTTCTTTATTTTCTAAGTAGAAATATAGGAGATCAGAAGGAATCCCTTACATCCTTAATTCCAGTTATATGCTCATGAGGGAAAGAAATCACTGCTGGTGAAAAGGCAATCTGCATTTTAATACCAGCCATTTTGCCCTTTCTACATCAAGTAGTGGGCCATTTTCACCTCCACTGTTTAGAAAATTTCATTTCACTCCCAGTATAAATGTATTCCAAACCATTACATACTGATTTGTCTTTGTACCAAATGGTTTATTACCTTAAATAGGAATTTTGTGCCATTGGAACTTATTCTGTATGTATTTAAACTAGGAAAGATGGGGAAAGTGGAGAGTTAAAGAAACAGGATCATCAGCAAAATATGTCTCAAGTCAGGAAGCCTCTAGTGGGTGCATGCAGCCAGGGAAGCATGCATGGGTCATAGCTATGGAAGATCCTCTTGCAAACCTCCTGGGAAACATTCATGCTCAATGACAGTGTCTCCCATAGTGTTCTCCTGGAGAAGCTGGAAGCTCATGGCTTGAACTCTTTGCTGGGTTAAAAATTGGATGGACGTCTGCACCCAGAGATTGGTGGTGAACGTATTTAAATCCAGCTGGTGACTGGTCATGAGCGGTGTTCTCCAGGGGTCAGTGCTGGGGCCCATCCTCTTTAATATCTTTATCGATGATATGGATGACGGAATTGAGTGCAGCCTCAACAAGCTTGCAGATGACACCATGTTGGGGGGGGGGGGGGGGGGGGGGAGGGTTGAAGTGTCGATCTCTTGGAGGGTAGGCTGACCCTGCAGAGGGACCTGGACAGGATGGGTCAATGATCAGAGGCCAATGGGATGAGGTTCAAAATGGCTAAGTGCTGGGTCCTGCACTTTGGCCACAACAACCCCATGCAGTGCTTCAGGCCTGGGGGAGAGTGGCTCAAAAGCTGTGCAGAAGGGAAGGATCTGGGGGTGTTGATCGAAACTCACCTGCACATGAACCGTCAGTGTGCCCAGGTGGCTAAGAAGGCCAATGGCATCGTGGTTTGTATCGGGTATAGTGTAGCCAGCAGAACCAGGGAGGTGATCATCCCCCTGTACTCAGCTCTGATGAGGCTGCACCTTGAGTACTGTGTTCAGTTTTGGGACCCTCAGTATGAGAAAGACATTGAGGCCCTGGATCATGTCCAGAGAAGGGCTATGGAGCTGATGAAGGGCCTGGCACATAATTCCTATGAGGAGCAGCTAAGGGAACTGGGGTTGTTTAGTCTGGAGAAGGGGAGGCTCTGGGGAGACCTTGCTCTCTACAACTACCTGAGAGGGATAGGAGGGGAGGTGCCCGAGCCTCCAGGAACGAAAGCCAGTGTCACTCCAGTCTTCAAAAGGGGCAAGAAGGAGGACCCAGGAAGTTAGAGGCCAGTCAGTCTCATCTCCCTCCCAGGAAAGGTGATGGAGTAGCTTATCCTGGAGGTCATTTCTAAGCATGTGGAGGAAAAGAAGATGATTAGGAGTAGTTAGCATGGACTCACTGAGAGGAAATCATACTTAATCAATCTGATAACCTTCTATGATGGAATGATTGGCTGGGTAGATGAAGAGAGAGCAGAGGAAACAGCAGAGTATCTACCTTTACTTCAGCAAGGCTTTTGATACTGTCTCCCACAACTCCCCATAGGTAAGCTCAGGAAGTGTGGGTTAGATAGGTGGGCAGTGAGTTAGATAAAGAACTGGCTGGACAGCAGTGCTCAGAAGGTTATTATAATCAGTGACACAGAATCTAGGTGGATGTCTGTATCTAGCGGTGTCTCTCAGGGGTCAGTACTGGGTCCAGTCTTGTTCAATTTACTTTTTTTCAATTTACTTACTTGTTCAATTTACCTTAATGATGAAGGTACAGAGTACACCCTCATCAAGTTAGGTGATGATACAAAACTGGGAGGGGGGGCTGATACACCATAAGGCTGTGCTGCTATTTAGAAAGACCTGGACAGGAAGGAGAATTAATTGGGTGAAGAGGAACAAGGTCAAGTGCAGGGTCCTCCACCAAGGGAGGAATAACCCCAGGCACCGGTACAGGTTGGGAGCTGACCTGCTGGAAAGGAAGGGTTCCGAAGATGATTAGGGGACTGGAGCATGTCTCTTAAGAGGAAAGGCTGAGAGATTCTTTTTAACCCAGAGAAGAGACAACTGAGATGGGACCTTATCAATATACAAATATACAAATCTCTTGAGGGAGGATGTCAAAACAATGGGGTTAGACTCTTTTCAATAGTGCCCAGTGATAGGACAAGAAGCAATAGGCACAAACTGAAACACAGGAAGTTCCATCTGAATATGAGGAAAAAATTATTTACTGTGAGAGTGAGAAAACATCGGAACAGGTTGCCCGGAGAGATTGTAGAATCTCTTACTCTGGAGATATTCAAAACCCCCTGGACACGATCCTGGGCAATATGCTCTAGGTGCCCCTGCTTGAGCAGGATGGTTGAACTAGATGATCTCCACAGGTGCCTTCCAACTTCAACTACTCTGTGACTCTTTATGTAAAGACACATTTCAAATTTTAAGTTGCTAAGTTAAACACACTAAGATAATTTGATCTTCACTCAGAATATTTTCCATTTTTCAATCATATGAGTATTCCTTCTCTGGACTTCTCTCAGCCACTCCTCTTGCAAACTTTCTGAGGGTTGTTTTTTATTTGTTTGTTTGTTTTTACTTCCTAATAAAAACATTTTGTTGTAACATGAATCAAGCTAGCTCTCAGATCTACAGATCTAGAGTTCTCAGTTCTACTTTTTGGTTGTTAAAACAGAAAGTTTAACAAGAGGTATCCAACTGTGGACTTGAATCAATTTTATTTTTTTTGTAAGTATCTCAAAACTTTAAAACTTTCCCTTGTTTCTCTATCAAGTCGTGGAATAAGGTTTCACTACAGAACGCCTTTTGATTTTTATGGGTTTATTCACTGAATTCATTCTGGCTTATATTCAGGCCTTCTAATTCTATTTAAAATCAGTTTATATTCCTAAGTCTCAGAGATGAAGACCATCTGTCTGGGTTCTTTTAGTCACACAGTCACTGTGTGAGATTTTGGAGAAATGGGAAAACAGGAACCTTCAGCACAGAGAAATTCAGAGTCCTGGCACCTGGTGAGGAATAACCCCATATACCAGCACTGCCTGGGGGAAAACAGGCGGTAGAGAAGATCCCGAGGGTCTTTGTGAACAAGTTGACAATAAACCAGCAGCATGCTCTTGTGGTAAAGAAGGCTGATAGTCTTCTGGTCTGCATTAGGAAGGGTACCACCTGCAGGTTAACATAGGCAATCTTTCTGCTCTACTCAGGCCTGGTGAGATCAGTTTGGATTTCTAGGTCCAATTCTGTGCTTCCCAGTACAAGAAAGACACAGATATTCTGGAAGAAAAAAAAAAATCGATATGGGTTTTGAAGATTATCAGGACACTAGAACAGAGGAAATTTGAGGAAAGCCTGAGAGAACATTTCAATTTTTGAGCCTTAAGAAGAGATAATAAAGGGAGATGTTATTACTGTTTATGACTATCTAATGGGAATGACAGATATAGGCAATACAGTCAGTCAGTTTTGAGATATTTACAGTGGGAGAACATAGATGAAGGACACAAGTTGGAATATCGGAAATTTGGACTTCCTTATTTTAAGTAAGAAGTCTTTCACTATGAAGTGGTCAAGCACTGGAGAGCTGTGGAGTCCCCATCCACAGAGACAATCAAAATCTGATGACATATCCCTGTGTAACCTGCTGTAGCTGAAATTGCTTGTAGCAGGGCAGTTGGACCAGACAATCTCCAGAGGTGCTTTTGTGGAACCATAGAATCATTTAGGTTGGAAAAGACCTTCAAGATCATCTGATCCAACCATCAACCTGACCTAGAGTCCCATCACTAAACCATGTCCCTTTGTGCCATGTCCACACGTCTCTTGAATACCTCCAGGGATGGAGACTTGCTATGGGGGATTGGTTGATCTGACCTTGAGGGAGTACTTGCACAGATACATCTTCTACCTTTTCACATCCCTCCTCTACCATACCCAGAGCCTCACAAGTAGTCATTAATGGAGACTGAATGGACAGACAGAGGCTCCTCTTACAGCTCCATTCTAGAACTTTCTGCCACTCCTCGGTGTCCTTCAAGTTGCTGCCTTTAGCATGGTGCAGATCAGATACTGGACCTACCTCAGTAGTGAGTCCATAGTAGGTTGGACTGTGCATATCAGAGAGGGCAGAGCACAACTCCATTCATCTGTCACCCTCTCAGACTGCCTGATGCTTCTCAATCTCCGCACCTCTTCCTGAAGCTTGGCCAACAGGCAGAGTGGCTCATTTACATGGGCACACCCCCACTTGGGAGAGATCACAAGGGCAGAGGGGGAGATGATACCTGAGTGATCCCTTACTATAATCATAGTTAATAAAGATTCTGTCTGATCTATCTTAAATTGTACTTTTATTCACTTGGAATTATTAGCTGTTACTGCACACTTGGAGTCCTGATATTCTCTGTCATTACTAATATCTGCTTCAGTTGTCTGATATAAAAGGAAAGAGCCTTTGCTGATTTTGAGAATGCTATATGACTGTAGTTCCCCCAATGGGTTCCTTATTGAAAGACAAAGAAATGTACACAAAAAAAAAAAAAAACATCTGCCTAATAGTTGATTAGCAACCCAATGGCTGATTAATTAGCACCATATCTGAAATACAGATATTTTAAAAGGTAATGTTAGATACAGTGTATTTACTAGTTCTGAAATGGCATTGCCTAAATCTAGTTAACAGATGTTTGATATTACCAGAGTCCATTTCTCAAATACACTTTAAGAATAATGTTTAAGGAAACATTCAAGCTAAAGAAGATATTAATATAAATGCTTAGGATCACATTTTAAGCAGAGGAACCTTACTGAAATAGAAATCAAATAATTGAACTATTTAAATAGCATTAGAAAAAAAAATAATGAAATTAATTTTAGTTTATTCGTTCTTTGTAAATGCAGTCAATTCTAATATATTGCCTAACATTTCTGCTATTTGAGTAGAATTCTTGAATCACATCTACATATTTAACTTTAGTATAACCATGATATTGTTATAATGCTGAACAATGATTACTCAATTTACTTTTAAAATGCACTCACATGTTTGCTTGAAGAACATATAGATTTCCTCAGCGGTGAATGCTTCTGTTTTTTTTTGGAACAAAACAAAAAACATAAGATGGAAGACATACTGATGGGCAGAAATTTATCACGGTTTCTTAATCTAAGTGTTCAAATTCCACAAAAGATAATTAGTCACTGGAACTGGCATGTTTGCTGGTTTTCAGATGGGGCCCTGAGAGCGTCCTCTCTTGAAGAGTTTTTCTGTCTGAGCTCAGTGTGAGCTCCTTCACAGAGAAGAGCTGTTATGAAGCAGGAGCAAGGGTCAAGAACCTCGTGCAGTTCAGTAAAGGGAAGGGGGAACTCATG
This sequence comes from Anser cygnoides, assembly GCF_040182565.1. Lineage (NCBI taxonomy): Eukaryota > Metazoa > Chordata > Aves > Anseriformes > Anatidae > Anser > Anser cygnoides. The sequence continues at coordinate 161,618,740 of NC_089873.1, read as the reverse complement.
CCCCATGAAAGAGTAATTCCATGCACCAGTATGTGCTAGGGATTGACTGGTTGGAAAGCAGCTTTGTAGAAAGGGAGCTGGGGGTCCTGGTGGTTGTCAAGTTCATTAGATCATGGAATAACAGAATATCTCAGTCTGGAAAGAACCTACAAAGATCATCAGGTCCAAACTTTTGTGGGAAAAGGGAGCCTAGATGAGATAATTTAGCAACCTGTCTAATCACATCTTGAGAAACTCCAGTGACAGGAATTCTATGACACCCCTGAGGAGATTGTTCCAGTGTTTGGATGTTTTCACTGCAATCTTTTTTTTTTCTTATATCAAGATGAAATTTCTCCCAGTGCAACTTATTCCCCCTTGATTTCACCTTTTGGCTCCTTGTGAAGAGAGAATCTTCATCCTCTTTGTAGCCACCTTTTAAGTATTGGAACGCTGTGATGAGGTCCCCCCTGAACAAGAGTTAAGAGGCCTAACTCCTTCAGTCTTTCCTTGTAGTGTAGGTACTTCAGTCCTTTGACCATTTGGTTGGTCATGAGGACCCCCCCCAGGATTCTTTCAGCAAGGCTGTTCCCCAGACACACAGATACTAGCCTGTACTGGGGTCTTTTGTTATGTTATTCCAGGTGTAGGATCTTGCACTTGTCTTTTTTAAATTTCATATAGTTCTTGCTTGCCCATCCTTCCCGCCTGTCTAGTTCTCTCTGTAAGATGTCTCTCCCTCCTGTCAGGTCCATCTCACCTTACAGTTTAGTGTCATCAACAAACTTGGTGAAGGTATTTTCAGTCTCATCATTCAGATAATTTTTCAAGCTAAACAATACTACTATCCTCATGCTGACAGAAAAAAAAAAAAAGTTATTAAAATGCTGTTTTGTTGTAGAAGATTCAGATCATTCAGATTAATTTTATGAAGGTTACACAATTTTCAGGTGATTAAAAATGTTTGCAGCTAATGGATGCATTGTATCCATAACAAACTTAGCCAATAAAATATTTTTGGAGATTTATAATATTGTTGATTTAGTGACATATATAATTTGAAATTACAGTATATGGCAGAATGAGAAAATCATGTTTCCAGTATTTGCAATAATACTATTATCCATAGGGGAAAAAAAATAAATAGAAAAAAATATTATAAAATTTATTATTATTATTATTACAAATATCTAATTTTCTGTATATACTTTTTAAGAAGAACATAGTAGTATTGTAGTGGATTTTATTGTAAAACTATTTTTTTTTCAATTATGTAACAGCTAAAGGATATGTAATTTTTAGAAAACTCCTTAGCATTTTGCTTTATGAGTGCCAACTGATTCAATCCCAAACTGCTTTTTTAACAGTCAATGCCATTTAGGACTAGCTGTTTTCTGAGTTGCAGGAAATACTATTTCTTCACTTTTGACAGGGAAAAAACATGAAGCAGCTTCTTTGCCTCATTTACCAAGAGAAAGTTGTATCATTAATAGCATGGAAGTGGAAGCTGGATATTTAACAGAATGAAATGTCAACATTATGGCCTTTATTGTGGCTTAAATGATATTGTAGCAACTCTTTCCTCTGGGATATAATTTATGCTTTGTAGACATACATTTGGTGAAAGTCTGGTTTTCATTTTCCAAGTTGTGTTAACTGTTTTCATCCTCAACATTTAATTTCATACTTGCAAACTACTGCAAATGCTACTATACTTAAATTATGTACATCATATAAAATGCTATAATTTCATCCAAAGCATTACAGAGTACTGAAAACAGCACAGAATACAGTATTTCCATTTGACCTTGACTTTTGCAAATGTAACATTCTTTCTAACTGTAATGGTATAAGTAAAAAACAAATGAAGGCAGAAATCTGAATAGAAATATGCATGGCTGCATACTCACAAAAACATGCAGTACAGAGGTCTGAATGGACAGTAATTACAGTTATACATACTTTAGCTGCACAGAACACTGAAGAATTTAAAAATGTGTGGTATGTATATCTCTCGACACTTTTTTGTACCACCATCCAGAGTGGAAATTTCAAGGTGTTTATTCATGGATTAATTCTACCTATTTTTGAAATTAGGATGAAAAATGATGTCCCTCAGGGGTCAGTCTTGGGTCTGGTGCTCTTCAACATCTTTATCAATGACACAGACAACGGAATTGAGTGCACCCTCAGCAAGTTTGCAGATGACACCAAGCTGAGCGGTGCCGTCGATACAATAGAGGGAAAGGATGCCATCCAAAGGGACCTGGACAGGCTGGAGAAGTGGGCCCATGAGAACCTAATGAGGTTCAACAAGGCCAAGTGCAAGGTGTTGCACTTGGGCTGGGGCAATCCCAGGTATTTGTATAGACTGGGAGAAGAAGAACTTGAGAGCAGCCCTGCGGAGAAGGAGTTGGGAGTCCTGCTGGATGAGAAGCTGGACATGAGCCAGCAGTGCGCGCTTGCAGCCTGGAAGGCCAACTGTGTCCTGGGCTGCATTAAAAACGGGGTGGCCAGCAGGGAGAGGGAGGTGATTTTCTCCCTCTACTCTGCTCTTGTGAGACCCCACCTGGAATACTGCGTGCAGGCCTGGGGCGCCCAGCACAAGAAGGATGTGGAGCTCTTGGAACGGGTCCAGAGGAGGGCCACTAAGAGGATCAGAGGGCTAGAGCACCTCTCCTATGAAGAAAGGTTGAGGGAACTGGGCTTGTTTAACTTGGAGAAGAGAAGGCTCCGGGGAGCCTTCATTGTGGCCTTCCAGTACTTGAAGGGAGCGTATAAACAGGAGAGGGAACGCCTGTTTACATGTGTTGATAGTGATAGGACAAGGGGGAATGGTTTTAAACTAAGACAGGGGAGATTTAGGTTAGATATTAGGAAGAAGTTTTTCACTCAGAGGGTGGTGAGGCACTGGAACAGGTTGCCCAGAGAGGTTGTGGATGCCCCATCCCTGGAGGCATTAAAGGCCAGGCTGGATGTCGCTCTGGGCAGCCTGCTCTAGTGGTTGGCAACCCTGCCCAGAGCAGGGGGGTTGAAACTAGGTGATCTTTAAGGTCCTTTTCAACACAGGCCATTCTGTGATTCTGTGAAAACCCTGGTGTAAATACAGAAATGCATATGAAGCCTATCGCTTTTCATGTGTACATGCTTTCAATATTATGGTTTTATTAGACATTCATACGTGAAAATATACAGGCAAACATTGAATGTGATCCTCATCCAATATTATTACATCCACAAAAAAAAACTTCTCATGGTGGATTTAAATTACACTCCAAAATTCCTTCCAGCAATATAGTTATTTTTGTATCCTTTACCCTATTTGCTCAGCTCTAAATGATTAGATTACTCCCCTGTGCACTGAAGAAACAAAGAAACACAAATGATCTTTGGTATGTAATTGTTGTCAACTTTACTCTCCTGTAACACTTTCTGGAAAGGAGGCCAGAGGGTTATAACAACCCCCAGAATAACTGCTAATTGGCATTAGATAAGGCAAAAATCACAGAAATTACCCTGGAGCTAAGTGACTAACCAGGCCAATGGTGGCTTAGGTCAAGCTATTTCTAAAACACTAAGTAGTCAAGACAAGTGTTCCTCATTGGAGTTAGAGGTGGAGTCCCTTACATGTGGAACCAAGACTTGGACATGTCAAACAAATAGAGTAAGTGCCCTGTTCCCCTGGGTCTGTAGTGGAAGCATAAACACGTCTGGAGGAGAATAGACATTGATCCTCCTTAGTAAAAAGGATGTGATATATCAGTAGGTGTTGTGGTTCTGTTCTTGCATCCATCCTACCCCAAATTCATTTGTGACAATTTTCAGGAAAGATTCAGATGGAGTTCTGTCAAATCAAATTATTTCTGTCCTATGGTTCTGCATTTCGCCAGCCAATGAAAAATTGCTGAATTGTAATCTTCCAATCTAGCTCACAAATCCATCTAAAAATAACAGAACACTGAAATGTGCTTTTAGGATGATTTGCTGTATTTTATAATTAGAATATTTTGGGAGGGGTCGGGGGAGGGAGAGAAGGAGGAGGATATAAATCTTGGAAAATTCAATGGAGCTATGTGAATGATTAAAAGTTGCAAGGCCAGCAGTTTCAGTAATAAAAGTGTGCTTCAATGTTAAAATGGCTAAAATATTTGAATAACTTTCATTTTTATTATGTTGAATTGTGAATTTTTGTATTTATTATATTGAATATAATTTTGATTTGCTAGACAAATATATGTAGGCTTTTATGACTACAATAAATAATCATACTTTTTTGGGTAGTAAATTCCATTTTTGAGGGGTAGTGAAGTTTTGTTTTTGTGTGTGTGTGTGCATTTTGTGTTTTTTATTTTGTTTGTTTGTTTGGTTTGGTTTTTGTTTGTTTTGTAGAAGGAAGGAATACATGAAAGTCTATTACAAGGTTGGTTTTCTATATTCTTTTGAATAACACCTATCAGTGTACCTGCTGTTAGCATTTTGATACCACAGTTACAATAGTTCATTGTCCTCAATTTATGATTTACAAAGCAATTCTTAATCTCTACTTTCTGAGATTTTTTTTTTTTTGTCCTTGCTTACTTGCTCTTTCCTTCCTTTGCTTGACTGCTTGATTGCTTCTACTGAGGAGCCCAGACTTGAGCCTAGCACTCCAGCTACAGCATCACCGGTGCTGAGGGGACAGATCATGTGCCCTTAAACGGCAAGTAATGTTTTTCTTAATGCAGACCAGTGTGCTCTTGGTCTATCTTAACCAATAGTTATTAAGTGAAACTCATTAATGTATTTAATTTGCTAGCTTGTTGGTGATATTTTTTATTCAGCACATTAAATTTACCATCGGATCCTTGCCTGAAATAATATTCTGTTTCTTGCAACCTATTTAGCTGAGCACTGTAATCACTTATGATTGCAAGACAAGGAAAAGGGCTGTCCCAGATGTCCAATGGGTTATTGTGGAAGGAAATAAAATATACAGAAGAAGCAGTAGCATGACAGGCTTGAATGGTTTCTTATTTAGAGCTAAGGAAACAAAAAAAAAAGAGGGAATTAAAAGCTACATTCTGCCAAATTGCATTTCATTTGCTAATAAAATACTTAAGAGAAAATACATCAGATTCATGAAAAATGAGCAAGAAATGTCAGTCAGACAGAGAGGACGAAACTGCTCTGATCAGCTTCCTCTCATTGGTATAACTAAAAATATCCTTTCTATCAAGAGACAGAACACTTCAGCCTATTTAACTTGAATTGGTGTTGTTTCTATTGCTAGTTATCAATACCACATATTCTAAAAAACAACAAAAAACAATCCTCTTGATTCACACATCATCTCATCTTTTCAAATGTGCTCAACAGCCCAAGAAAACCCTAACATAGCTGCTGCTGTAACATTTCAGATTATTCTCTAATCACCTTGAGACAAGATTCAGAAAATACCCTAATCTCATGATACCATGATTATTCAGTCAACTTCCTTTTACAAATCTGAATTTATGTACTGTGATGACATAACAATAGTATGACAATAATTTCAGTTTGTTGCTTTTAATATGAAAGCTGAATGCAAAATGTGGCCAGTGCGCCATGACCGCTCAAATGTGCCTTACAACCCAAACCTGAATATCCAGGACAAATGACTGTCTTTGTGTGGGATCAATGTTAACAAACTTAAGTATCAGCTTTCACCCTCTGTGTCTTTGCCGTCTACAGTACATGTGCTGTCTAAAGTACATGCCAAAGCAGAAGCCTCCGGAGTCAAGACCTAGAAGTTGTATTTAGAGGTAACTGTTCACACATCTCTGGGTAAAAAGAATAATATTATGCACGAAGCTGAGTATTAGAACTCAGTAATATGATCCTGAAAGCACAAAAAGTTCATATATATAATAACACTATTTCAGTGTACTGGTCACAGAACTATCATTTTTAATCCAATGAATTTGATGTCCTCTTTAGCACTAATAATGCTATTGTTACAAATACTACTAATAATAATTTAATAATAATATATAAAAATATTATTATTAATAATTTAATAGTAATGACTGATCTTGAACTGCCCAGTCCTCAGAGTTGGAGAACCATGACTAGGGAAGCAGTGATTTTCCAACTTCTGTCACCAAAATTGTAAGGAATCAGTTGTAACACCTGAACATTCATGGGGCCTGACAGAATTCACCCCAGAGTACTGAGAGAGTTAACAGATGTCAAATCTAGACTCCTCTCAACAATTTACCAAAGATCTTGGGAGGCTGGGGAGGTTCATGCCAATTGGAACCTAGGCAATGTTATACCCATCTACAAAAAAGGTGTGAGAGAAGACACAGGAAACTACAGACCTATTAATTTAACTCAGTGCCTGGAAAAGTTATTGAGAAGATAATCTGGGGGGGATATTGAAAGGTATTTAAAGAACAAAGTGTTGTAGTGAATCAAGCTACATCTGGCTGGAGGTCTGTAACTAGCAGTTTTCCCCAGGGTTCAGTTCTAGGCCTGATTCTGTTCAACATTTTTATCAAAGATCTTGATGCAGGAGTTAAATGCATCCTCAGCAAGTTTGCTGATGATACCAAACTGGGAGGTGCTACTGACACTCCAGAGGGACAAGAGGCTTTGCAGAGGGATCAGGATACATTGGAGAAAAGGACAATCATCAGTGGCATGAAATTCAACAAAGGTATATGCCAGGTTCTGCACCTCGGACAGAGCTATGCCAGGCATAGGTACAGACTGGTAGATGAGTTGCTAAAGACCAGTTCTGCAGAAAAGGATCTGGGGGTGCTGGTAGACAGTAGGCTCAACATGAGACAGCAGTATTCACTGGCAGCAAGAGGGACCCTGTGCATTTGAGGTGCATAAAACATAGTAATGCCAGCTGGTCAAAGGAGGTGTAGCTCCCCAGGTCTTCCTTTCTACCCTTTTTAAAAGTGGGAGTGATGTTTCCCTTTTTCCAGTCACCAGGGATTTCATCTGACTGCCAGGACTTTTCATATATAATAGAGAGAGGCTTGGCAACTCCATCAGCCAGTTCCCTCAGGACCTGGGATGCATGTCATCAGGCCCTCTAGATTTGTACTTGTTTAGTTTCATCAGGTGGTCTTGAACCCGCTCTTTGCTTACAGTGGGAGGGACTTTGCTCCCCCAGCCCCCACCCAGCGGTTAAGTGACTTAGAATCATAGAATCATTAACGTTGGAAAAGACCTTCAAGATCATCTGGTCCAACCATCATCCTACTACCAATATCACCCACTAAAACATGTCTCTAAGCACCATGTCCAACCTTTCCTTGAACACCCTCAGGGACAGTGACTCCACCACTTCCCTGGGCAACCCATTCCAATGCCTGACTACTCTTTCTGAGAAAAAATGTCTCCTAATTTCCAACCTAAACCTCCCCTGGTGCAACTTCAGGCCATTCCCTCTAGTCCTACCACTAGTTATCTGTGAGAAGAGGCTGACCCCATGCTCCCCACACCTTCCTTTCAGGTAGTTGTGGAGAGCAAGAAGGTCTCCTCTGAGCCTCCTCTTCTCCAGACTAAACAACCCCAGTTCCCTCAGCTGCTCCTCATAGGAATTATGTGCCAGACCTCTCACCAGCTTCGTAGCCCTTCTCTGGACACACTCCAGGGCCTCAATGTCTTTCTTGTACTGAGGGGTCCAAAACTGAATACAGGTGTAGCCTCACCAGAATTGAGTACAGGGGGATGATCACCTCCCTGGTCCTCTGTGGTATAAGGACCACACGGACACCAAGGTTCTTTTAGGATCAGTAACTGCTATCACTTTATTGATGACATAACTTCAACCCTCTCTTACTGAGGGCATAACTTCATCCCCTAATTGAGGACAGGTTCCCTTCTTATACCATTTGCTCCACAGCAGTACTTTTCCACTAACTATTCATTGGTCAAACAACTTTGCCCAGCAACAGCAAACACCCAGCAACTTCCATGCCTTAATGGATGGAGAACCAGCAGCCCGAAACAGCAAGGCATCTCCTGAATCACCCTTTTTTGTTTCCTCTAAACTCTTTACATTCCTGATGGCCTCATCATTAAGAGTCCGATGTTATCACCAACCATGGGGCTTGTCAACCCCCACGGCCACACTCCTACTGTCTACACTATTCCTGATACAAGCCAGGATGCTGTTGGCCTTCTTGGCCACCTGAGCGCACTGCCGGTTCATTTTCAGACAAGCATCAATCAGCACCACCAGATCCTTTTTCCTCTTCATGGCTTTCCAGCTAGTCTCCCCCAAGCCTGTAGTGTTGCATGGACTTAAAAGATGTGGGAAGCCTGACTGGCAGTGAAGACTGAGGCACAGAATATTAAGTATGTCAGTCTTCTCCATGTCTGTCTCTACCAATTCTCCTTTCTCATTTATCAGAGGGAGTACACTGTCCTTGGACTTTCTTTTCTGGCTAATGAACCTGTAGAACCCTTTATTGTTATTCTTAGCATCCCTTGCCAAGTTTAGTCCCATCTTTGCCTCGGCTTTCCTGATTCTGTTCCCGCATGTCTGAACAGCATCCCTGTCCTCTTCCCAAGCCACATGTCCCTGCTTCCACTTCCTGTGAATTTTCTTCTTACACCTCAGTTTGACCAGCAGGTCCCTGCTCAAAGATCCCTGTTTCCTGCCTTCCCTGCTTGATTTCTTATACTTGGGAACGGAGAGTTCTTGTGCTGTAAGTTCTTGTGCTCTTGCTCTCTCTTCTTCCAAATCATGCTACTTAGACATCACAGACAACCCTGCCTATGCTAAATGTATGTAGAATGAATGAAATAAAAGGAAAGTTAAATGAGACTCTCACCCCCTTATGCCTTGGAAACCCACTCTACCAGGTGGAAACCCATCTCTAGCCAAGGAGTGTGTGATGTTGAATCTGACACACATCCCTCACTCCTAACTACTTTCTGTTGACTTCCTCTTTTGACTTTGGTTCTGTTATGAGACAAATAACTGAGCTGTTGTTAGGGACTCCTTCTTTCTATGGATACTTCTAGTTACTTATCCATAGCATGAAATCTAATTAAGGATAAATAAATAAATAAATAAATAAAGGCCCCTCCTTGTGCAAAAGAGGTAAAGAGGTAATGGTTTATTCAAGAACAATCTAATTGGAAAAAAAGGATATGGTCTTTGTTTCTTGCCCTCAGAGATGGACCTTTGGATTTCTGTTGCTGTTGTTGTCATTTGAAAAAACACCTTTAAGGCCTCAAGGACTAACTATTTACAAACTTTCTTAGTCAGAGACTAGAAACTCTTTGAATTTCAGGCTTCTCGGAATACACATCTTCAAGGTTCAGTGTAAACATTCAGCATAACTCTAGGTGCAATTTTCTACAGGTGGCTAAGCAGAAGGTAGATTTATGTAGCTGTAATAAGAACAAAATACTTAAGGTTGCATTAAAGTAGACAATATTCAGCAAATGTTCTATAAGCTTGCTTGCTCTGAAATGTAGCATGAAATATGATTCTCAAGGTGAGAAAACTGTTAAAAATGCATACCCAAACAGACTATTATAGCAGGCAGGTAAAAACCTTTTACTGATTTAGTCTTTAGAGGTGTCTCTATTGAAAATAGATGTGTCTTGTTTCTAGTTGATTCACTAGGAGGTTAGATTTTAGTTTTGAATCTGAACACCATACCATATCAATAGATGGCTTGCCACATGCCATATTGAATCTTCATGACATTTTATAAGAAGTAATGAGGAGAACAAGGATACAACTTTCAACTATTGTGAAGTAAATGTAAATATTTCTATGTTAGAACAAATATATATATTTTTTTGCCTTGCTCCTTCAAGAATATTTTTTTCTTCACAACTTTAAGTATGTAGCTTATACGCAGCATTCTTACATTTATTACTAAAACAATTAATGCAATTAGACCTATTTAAAATATTTACAGCTTTAAAAAACATTATATAATACTGCACTTACTACTTCTATAAATATCCTACTCCTTTTTAGTCTAATACAGAATGATTAAACAAAGACTACAACATCCAATAAAACTGATATGCATAATACAATTTTCTACAAAAAATATTGTATGTTAAAATATTTGATGGCAATAGAAATGTTAAAAAAAAAGAAAGAAAAAAGAGCACTCATTATTTTACCCATATCACCTATAGAACATAGGTGAAAGGTTCTTTTGTTAAATAAAATGTTTTAATAATAAATCACAAATATTATTAGCAGCTAACTTTCAGTCAATACTATCCTTTAAGGATTTATTTTACAATTGTCTGTTTATTAACATTAGGGTAAGAAAGTCTGCTCTTTGGATCTTTGGATGTATAGTGCATAGGAAATGGCCTGTGGCTTCCATACTCTCAATAAAGAAAGAAACACTTTAAACAAGAAATGGCAGAAATCAAGAAGCAGAAAAAGATGTTGTAACATTCAAAAGTTAAGAGATGAAAGCTCAAAAAAAGGATTTGCAGCTTTTCCTTTATTTTCTAAAGGAACTGCTTTTGCATTTTTTGTTTGTTCGTTTAATTATCTACTTTCTAGAAGTGCAATTATTATTAAGAAGTGATGCTGGCTCTAGAGCATAGGTCTGGACTGTTTCAAACAGAAGTACAGTGTGCGAGAGTCACCTGCTGCACTTTTAACTTATGCTAAGGGTTTTCATACATCTACTCCCAACTCCCATTTTTTGGTGGGATAGTTTATTTATCTCATGAATTCGAAATGTCAATAGATGAAAGGGGCATGTTGACATAAGTCACACTTTTTGTCTCAAGAGCAGTATAGAGTTATGAATGACTGAAGGAAGGAAATCCTAATGGAAATGCAACTACTGCTACAGAAGGAGCCAGTAGCAATTATATGTTTCTGGCAATTTGAACATTATTAAAGTTTATAAATTGCTGACACAATACTCACTTCTGTGTTATATATATTAAAGAATATGAATTAAAGAATATATTAAAGAATCTCTCACTCCCCCTCCTCAGAGGGAAAGGGGGAGAAAATACAATGAAAATACCTGAACACAGTAAGTCTGTGTAAATAGACAAGACTAAAAATCAAGACACTAACAGCTGGATTATTTCACCTCTCTTTTCAGCCATTTTGCTTCACAGTGGGGAAGAAGCAGCATTTTTAGTAAGAATACTTGTAGCTTCTTAGTTTCCTTGAAGAATATCTTAGATGAATCCCATTCACTTGACAGCTCTTGAAGCTGATGATGAAAAATTGTAAAGTTGTCCTGATAAAAAGGCATTTCCCTGCAGGCACTAGCAGTGTTTTGACTGGGCTAGAGAAGTTGGGAGTTAGCTCCCCGTTGCTATGCAACAGGTAAGTAAGGCGCAGATCTCTTTTCTTACAGAAATTAAGTGATACTTTTGATACTTTACCAGGTGTTTGCAAACAAAGAACCACAGTTTAAGGAAAAAAAAAAAAAAAAAAAAAAGAAAGAAAGAAAAAAAAAAAACACCTTTTTTCTCCACAGACAAAATGACTGAACATTTTAGAAAGGGAAAGGTTCTGTGCTCTATAAACTGTCTCCTGAGATCAATAGGATGATCAATTCTTTTTCCTCCCTCCTCTCCTGCAGAAATAAACAAAAAAAAAAGTACATTGCTAATCTGTTCTGAAGTTCCACAATTTGATCTTATACTTTTATCACAGAATTTATTACTTTCCATGCTAATCTGATTTACCACATGTGGCTGTATTCAAAGAGGAAAGCAGAAGGTTTATCTAAAAGAACAGGTGGTATTTTGTCGAATTTTTATTGAGATATGTAAGTACATTAACAGAAGTCATCCACATATACACAACTGTAGAATAAATTGGAATAAGTGGGGAATTGTCCTATTTGAGGAAACACTGATGTTTTTGTCCATCTCTTGATTTTACAGAAATGATTTATACCTAGACAAATGTGTTATTATACCCAAACATGCAACTGTTAGACTTCTCACATCTTTACTTACCTTCCTGATAAGCTCTTGTAGGAGAAAAGTTAACACTCTCCCCCTACTCAGCTACAATGGAAAAGGAATGGAAATCCCAACCCACAATGGCTGTGGCATGTGACTAACATAACCAATCCATCCAAACCCAACCATCTATCCCTACTGAGCTATCCAGACATAACTGTATTAGGAAGTAGTACACATTTCACCACCAATATGCATTGAGTTAAACGCAGTGTTACCCACTTACACTACAAATGTCCGGAGAGAGACAAGACTACCATATGATTTAGCTGGGAGGATGCCTCCTCTGAGGATTTCAAGTGAGTTTGAGTATTTAGATGATAATTTCATCCATGGCATAGTGTGTCTAAGAATAAGCTTCTGAAGAAGTTTTTAGAGGGAAAACTGCAGCATGACTGATCTTACATAACTAAGAAGGTTAATGCTTTCCACCGTGTTTTCCTATTTGTTGTCCTATCAGTGCTAAAATGCTGCCTGAGTGGTATTATAGTTCCTCAGCTTTGTTTCTGATCTCATCCATTCTCATTTTTTACCTCTCCTGTTACAAACCAACCAGATATGTATTTTTTTTAAACAAAGAATACAGTTTTCCTGATTGTTCATACTCTAAAATTTATCTCAGTGTTTCTATGAATAGCACTTGTTATTGACAGCAGATCGAAGGAATGATGGCTGAAAAACTATTTGACCTCCTACCTCACCCCCAAAGCAAGCAAGCAAACAAACAAACAAAAACAACAACAACACAAACATATGCATAAAAAAGTTCATAACATCTGTCTGCAAACACTTTATTATTTATCATGTGTTGAGATATAGACTTAAAGTTTATTTTCTTCTGGTAGTTTCTTAGTATTATGTTTACTAATTCCATATTTGATTTGGCACACTGTTTTTTTACAGAGGATGCATGAGTTAAGTCGAGATTTCAGATACTTCCTTTTCTTTTTGTTTTGTTCATACTGCATAAAGCTTTGTGATTTCAGAGTCATACCTCATAATGACTAATTAGAAGCATATGTGTTAACACAAGGTTTCACAGATGTTACATTTCATATTTCAAGTGCTGATTTTCACTGAACACACTCTTGCAAAAATCAAAACTAAAGATTCTTAAGTAATAAATTGTTGAATTGCCACTTGTGGACTCTTTATTTTCAAGGTTTACACTGGTGTTTTTGCACAGGGAAGCTAGGAATGCATTAAGTGTGCATGATTGTATGCATCTCATTTGGAAAAAAAGGCAAAATTTACCTTGTTTTATAGAATATTTAATAGTCAAGTTCTCCCTTAGTCACTTAACTATTTAACTAGGTATTTAGCAGTTCCTTCCTCCCTCCCCTCCACTCCTCCTGCCCCAAATAATAATCTGGAAAAATTTATATTTTTTTGGAAAATAGGTAATTTATAAGGTCCCCAGGTACTCTTTTCAGAAGACATATCAGTTTTTATGTCAATGTGCTAAATAGAATTTTTTGTTTAAACACAGTCAGTGAAATATTTTTAAAAGTTCACAGCCATCAGAGACATTCAGTAATGCTAATGTATTCCTCTTCTTTTCTACTCATCTGTAGACAGCTTTACTTTAAACCTGTTGATTTATTCATTTTTAAAATAGTGCTAGGAAAAAAAAAATGCACTTAAACATTCTTTCAGCTTTCGTTAATTAGCCATCTTTCTGCTAAGATTTCCAGAGCTGGTGGAGAGAGGTGTGATTTCTCCACAAACCTTTCTCACTTTTCTACTCTTCTTTCTTGTACTCCCCCACAATTCCCAGAAAAGGACATTGTGACTGTGCATACATTTAGCTTAAAAAGAATTCCAAATTGTGCAGACATACATTATGAAAACACTTTGAATATAGAGTAAGCACTGGAGCTATAGGTATTCCATTTACTACGTCCTGAGCAGAATAATAATAAAAGAAAAAAAAAGTATAATTATAAAAATCAGTAATTCTCGTTAGTGGGATGTGTGATACTTTCATAAATAGCCTAAATTCTATTTTGAGGAATACCATAGGAACTTAAATCAATGTAAATTTAAATAAGAAGAGATTCCTTGAGGAAAAAAAAAAAAAAAGTGGTAATTATTAAATAACGTTGGGCAAAGTATACATATTAATATAATTCTGTATTTTATTTTATTTTATTTTATTTTATTTTATTTTTCAAAACCAAAACAGTCTTTATTGGATGTTAATGATATGCCAAGCATTGAAGCCAGAATGCTAGCACTTATCTATGTTTGCAGGCATCATAACAAAAACCTAAGTGAAACCCTCATGTGAAGCCTCAGGAGTAAAAAGGAGCAATAAATTGCCATTCTAAAAATTAACTTGTTTTAACAATACATTAACAGATAGCACAGCCCAAGTGTCTGCTATCTGTCCTTTTTCACAAGCTAGATAATTATTATCTTGACAGTCAGTCTTGTTCAGTTGACATTACCCCATTTTGTACTTGCCTCCCTGTAAAATGCTAAGCTGCAGCAGTTTACAGTGCTTTGAGAAGAGAAACAGATTAGATACTCAAAGACATATAACTCGTAAAATTATGATAGGCATAGAATCATAGAATATTGAGGTTGGAAAAGACCTTCAAGGTCACCTGGTCATCACCCTACTAAAAACATCACCCACTAAACCATGCCCCTAAGAGCCAGGTCCAACCTTCCCTTGAACACAGAAAGGGACAGATGCCACCACTTCCCTGGGCAACCCATTACAATGCCTGGCTACTCTTTCTGAGAAGAAATGTCTCCTAATTTCCAACCTGACCCTCCCCTGGTGCAACTTCAGGCCATTCCCTCTAGTCCTATCACTAGTTATCTGTGAGAAGAGGCCAAAACCCAGCTCCCCACACCTTCCTTTCAGGTAGTTGTAGAGAGCAAGACGGTCTCCCCAGAGCCTTCTCTTCTCCAGACTAAACAACCCCAGTTCCCTCAGCTGCTCCTCATAGGAATTATGTGCCAGACCTCTCACCAGCTTCCTAGCCCTTCTCTGGACATGATCCAGGGCCTCAATGTCCTTCTTGTAGTGAGGGGCCCAAAACTGAACACAGTACTCAAGGTGCAGCCTCACCAGAGCTGAGTACAGGGGGACGATCGCCCCCCTGGTCCTGCTGCCTACCCTATTTCTGATACAAGCCAGGATGCCATTGGCCTTCTTAGCCACCTGGGCACACTGCTGGCTCATGCTCAGGCAAGCATCAATCAGCACGCCCACTTCCTTTCCCCTGCACAGCTTTCCAGCTGCTCTCCCCCAGGCCTGAAGCGCTGCGTGGGGTTGTTGTGGCCAAAGTGCAGGACCCGGCACTTAGCCATGTTGAACCTCATCCCATTGGCCTCTGAGCATCAACCCATCCTGTCCAGGTCCCTCTGCAGGGTCAGCCTACCCTCCAGCAGATCGACACTTCCCCCCAACTTGGTGTCACCTGCAAACTTACTGAAGATGCACTCAATTCCCTCATCCAAATCATCAATAAAGATATTAAAGAGAATGGGCCCCAACACCAAACCCTGGGGAACACCACTGATGACTGGTCGCCAGCTGGATTTCACTCTATTCACTACCACTCTCTGGGCCTGGCCGTCCAGCCACTTATTTATTTTATTTATTTATTTATTTATTTATTTATTTATTTATTTATTTATTTATTTTTGGTCTAGCAAAGAGGCTTTGCTGAAGTGTAGGTAGACTGCATCAACAGACTTTCCCTCATCCACCAAGTGGTCACCCGATCGTAGAAGGAGAAAGAGTTTGGTCAAGCAGGACTTGCCTTTCAAGAACCTATTCTGACTGAGCCTGATTGCCTGTTTGTCCCACAAACATCATGTGATTACATTCAAGATGACCTGTTTCATCATCTTTCCTGGCACCAAGGTCAGGCTGATAGGCCTCTAGTATCTGGGTCATCCTTACGACTTTGAAAGAAGTAAGAACATCAAAAATAAACTGAAAAATGCACACAACTAATTTGATCCATACTACTTGTAAAATCAATTTAAAAATTGCTAAACATTAGAATTTTTCATTATAATCAAAATAACGTTTCACCAAAAAAATCATTGTTTCAAACCTGTAAGGGAACAGATGTGCATAATAATTTCCATTGACATTTTCATTACAGCCAAACTACATTTATTTATAAAAACATAGAACTGCAGTCCAGTAATTTGAAACTTGTTGTCAGACAATGGCCAAGAAAATCATGTCAGCTCAATGAGGATGCTATTTTTCCTATGAGATTATTATTACACTGCTTACACATTTGGAACTGAAATCCTAATCAAGAAAGGATTAGTGAAGCTTCAAGTGTTGAGGGCATTAGTAACTACAAAACTTAGCATTTCAAAGGAAAGCAAATTTAATTCTTTTCATAACTCAATCCTGCATTTAAATTGCTAACAATAGTAATAATAGTAATAACAAAAACTTTCAGCTCTTCAGAGACATTGGGAAATTCCCCTGATGGAAATAAATAACTTATTCTGGGGAGTAAGGGATATATATATATATGTATTATTTCTTGATATTTTACTCTTCATCACATTGTTTTATTACCACTAGCTTACATTAATCCTACTCCCTGTAGGTGATCTCCACGTAGAAATGTAGGGCAGTCTGTATGCCTGAAACTGAGTAAATCATACATGAAGGGACTCATGTTGTGGGGATTATTAATCGAGTCACCAAAGATCTCAGATAAAGGAAATCTGCAATAAATTATTGGTAGTAATTTGAACAAGGAGTTTTACTTCATCTTTTGTTGTTGTTGTTCCAGCACATTCAGAAAGTATATATACCTGTAACGCTTGTGCTCATAATATATTCATAAATAATGAAACATTATTATGTTCTAACATAACAAATGAAATACTAAAAACAAACAAACAAACAAAAAAAGTATCTAAATATTTCTCAGTCCTGGATTTGTATTTGAAATTTATGAATTGCGGACATTTCAGTGAGTTCAGAAACTGATCCTTGGATGCTGTACCTTTATCATATTACTCTTAGAATTTGTGATTAAAATGTGAAATAAATATATAATTTCATAGCTTTGATATTTACTCTTCATACCCTTTACAAGGGCTAAAATAATAAGAGAATTTGTTCTCCTCTATTATTCTCAAAGGGCACATAGAGTACAGCCTGAACCACCAATCAGCTTTCAGAGCTACTAAGATATTAATAAAAGACTTAAGATTATCTCTTAGCTATATGAACCATATATTCATACTAAAATCTTTTTTCTGCAACTGATCTAGATAGAACAAATTCAATGGAATTGGTAGAAGACTGATATAAGTAACAAATCTTTCTGTTCTTACTCTGGAAGCAGCAGATGCAGTTGGAGAAATAAATGTGCCTCTTACTACTTAAGTTCCTTACTTATGCTTACTCAGTGAATCATCCCCTTTCTAAATTCTTTTAAACTTCTATATTAATTTTAAGGATATTTGGCATAAGTAATTCCATGAAGAATCTGTGTTGACTATGAACTTGTACCATTAAGCATGAAGTACATTTAGCTTTCTAATATAAATGAAACAGACAAAGCCCATCCTCCCAGAAGTATTTAAAATGGAAGAAATATTAAAATAGATCTTTTTTTTTTTTTTTCCCAGATAACATAGGAAATTCTTCATTCAAGACATCATGTAGACATTTTTAGAGTAAAGACTATTTTAAGAAAAAACAAGCAGCAAATGACAGCAGCCTTGAAGAAGAAATCCTTCTCTCAGAAATATAAATAGGAAAAAGAGTGGCTTTTTTGTTTTGTTTTTGTTTTTTTTTGTTTTTCCTGAACTGTAATTTCAGACAATTGAATCAAAAGCAGAAAATGTGCCAAGGAATACTACAAAAAGATCTCAAAAGATGTAGTCGTATTGCAGTGTAACACCTTTTTTTTTTTTTTCTCTCTCCTTTTCCTTTTCCCATTCCCTCTTTCCCCTTTCCTCTTCCTCTTCCCTGTTCTTTTTTTATTTTCAGGGACCTACTGAATAGTCATTCAGAGCTTCATTTGGCCATGCACAAAACTATATTGTAATTTGAGTTTCTCTAGGGCATCTTGCCAGGCTTTCGTCTGCCTGTGCAAAAGGGCACACACTTCTTATATGGCCAGATTTAAAGCTGTTAGCTGTGTATGAATGTCTTGAGTAAGCCAGTCAGCTTGGAAGGTACCAGACACTTATGCAGTGGATAACTGAATGCAGTCCAAAGGGTATACTTCACGGTGAGTGATTCACTCACCGGGGTCTGCTGACTGTCTTGAGTTCATTACTATTGACTCCAGTACATGTTTAGACTGCTAGGTGACTTCTGCACCACTTGAGGTACTTTTACGTAACTCAGGTACAGGTATATAACTCTTTAACTAAAACAAGTCATTCAGCCTGGGATTCAGCCTTCCTGATTTTGGGAACTTGATTTGATTGCCTAAACCATGCCATTCAAGCTCTTTGGAAGGGACAGGTAACTAAGGAGGGGCGGTGGCATGGTTCTCTATATTAGAGAGTGTTTTGATGTTGTTGAGTTCAGGGTTGGGAACGATAATGTAGAGTTTCTGTGGTTAAGGATCAGGGGGTTGGCCAACAAGGCAGATGTGGGGAAGGAATTCGCAGGTGGCTTTGCGCTGTTTCACACGTCCCTGAATTAGAGATAATGAGGAAACAAGCAGTGGAAACAAAAACTTGAGCAAGGTCGAGATAAAGTAAACTGACTACAGTGTTAAAGATGAGCTTTGGGCAGTGGCCAATTGCTGGCTGGCTCGAGGCACGTGTCTGAGGGTCTCTAACCAGTTGTATGACAGGTTCGGGCGCATGGACAGTGTGTGGGGCTATGGGGAAAGTATATGTAGTAGTGAAAAAGAGCAATAAATGTCTCCTGTTGAAGAGCCATCAGGAGTCCGTGTCTTGCATCCCTTCAAATGGTGACCCCGACGTGATCAGGGAGGAGCAGCGGTGCACGAGCGTCCGAAGAGAACCCAGCCAAACGAGTCAAGCTCGCAGCTGGACTGCAGCTTCAACCCCAGGACATCAGCTGAAGGACAGATGAGTGGCTGGGCATTGATCATGGGAGCTAGCCTTTTGGCAGAGGAAGAGGCTATAGTGAAACTACTAACACAACTCCTAATAGACAGGGGAGTAAAAAATGATCCATTTAAGATAAAGCTGTTATTGAAATTTTTGTGAAAACAAGGGCTCCCCTCAATGGCTTCCACAGTATTTGATGTAAAAAGTTTGGGACCAAGCAGGGGAAAAAATATGGGAAGCAGCATCCAGTGGGGATACTAATGCTGCTGAGGTGATGACTACATGGTGTCTGGTGACTGAGACTTTAAGATCGTGGCAGGCAGAAAAGGAAGTACAGAACGCCTCTGCCCAGGCCATAACAGCAGCCGAACCGAGATCAGAGCCTGCAAGGTCACCAGAGCGGTGCAATTTGATAGACCTGGATGATGACAAGGAAGGGGGCCGCGGACCGCCGCCGCAGAGCCCCTCCCCGCTGACACCCTCGGCTCCCGCCTTGCCTACCCGCGGTAATACCGGCCTGGGGGCCCGAGCTTTCGACCCGCGGGAAAGATGGGAGCTAGTCCGCCGGGAAGCGCTGAAGGACGGGGACCCGGTAGGAATGACTTTCCCGGTGCAGGTGCGACCCAACGGTCCAAATGAATATAATGCCTTCCACTGGGACCTAATTAAAGAATTAAGAAAGACTGTGACTACATATAGATTACACGCACCATTTACTCAGTCATTGTTAGAAAATGTTATGACTGGTCAATTGTTGGTGCCGTACGATTGCCGCCAGCGCCGCCGCCCGCCCCGCTGTCAGCTGGCATCCGCCCGCCCGCCCCGCCGCCGGCTGCTGCGTTTCTCCGGTGTGGGCGCCCGCCCGTGCGCACCAGGCGCTGCCATGTTCCGCCTGCTGCTGCGCCCGGGCCCGCGGCCCCGCGGGTCCCCGCTCTGTCCGCCCAGCGTGGCCGGGCACAGCCGCGCACCCCCCGCGCTCCGCGACATCCCGCACGGCCGCAAGCGCCGCCGCCGCCCCCCAGCTCTCCGCCGACCGCCGCCGCCGCCGCTGCTGCCCCTCCCCCACCCCCCGGCCGGCACCCCCCCTCAGCCCGCCGGCCCCTCTGCTGGCGCTGCGTGCCGCCGCCGGCAGCTCGGCCAAGGATGTGGGTGGATCCCCTGAAAAGGCAGCCACAGATCTCAGCAGTGAACGCAAAGTCAATAAATCCCAGCAGCTGAAAAAAGTTTTTAAAGAATATGGTGCTGTAGGGGTTTCAGTCCACGTTGGAATTTCATTAGTATCTCTAGGAACCTTCTACCTGGCTGTGTCAAGTGGTGTGGATATGACTGCAGTTCTCTTCAAACTTGGTTTCAGTGAATCATCGCTGCAATCTAAAGGGCTGCTGGTACAGGCACATTTCTGTTGGCATATGCTATTCACAAATTGTTTGCTCCAGTACGAATAATTTGTGTGCCAGCGATACGGATGGCAATGTTTAACAACAGGAAAACATTACGTTGTTCCTTATCCAGCTAAATTAGATGGCTAAGTACCTAAACATGCTTTCTCACAAACCACCATGTCCCCTGCTCACCACCTTTGGGTTTTTCCAACTAAAACAAGAGTTGCTGTTGTAACATCACAATTTGCGTGAATAACAATCTGTGTAGCTCAAAAGACTACAGAGTTTCTCTCTCTTGTGGTAGAATATTTGCATTGTGCCAAATGCTAGTAGATATTTTCATATATTTTCTATGCTCTGTGATACCTTAATATATGCAGATTTTCAGACTTGTGTCCTCTTGTGTTAGAGATAAAAAACATAAATGATGGAGAAATTACATTGTGAATGTGTCTTAGGCTGTTAAATATTTTTTAGATTTTTTTTTTAAATTTATGTATTTAAGTAAATTTGTTAGCATATTTTTGACAATTTATGTTCATAAATGTTTTGAAGTAATTGTTTCAGGGAAAGTATCTGTGCTGCACTCTCAATAAAAATGTGTTAAATAAATAAAAAAAAAAGAGAAAAAAAAAGGAAAAAAAAAGAAAAAATAAAAAAAAATTAAAAAAAAAAAAGCCTAGTACCTTTGAATATTGTGTCGGAGTTGCAATGTGCTGTAAGTGTCGCTCAGTGCACTGAGAGGGCACATTTGAGACATATCCCAAAGGAAAACTTGTTTCTAAAATGTAAAGAGCTGTTATTTTTGGTAGAGCAGCGAGTGCACCCATATTGTATTATTCACGTGCAGAGCCACACCATGTTACCTGGTATTTTTGCAGAGGGTAAAGCACGCACTGACCAACTAACTAATATGACCCTGACTGCCCTGATGCCTAAGGTGCTGGAGCAAGCACGGTTATCCCATGCCTTTTTCCATCAATCCGCCAAAGTCTTGGCGAAACAATTCACTGTATCGATCACTGACGCCAAATTGATTGTCCAAACATGTTCTGACTGTCAACAACATGTTTCGACCCTGTCTTTAATGGTAAACCATAGAGGTCTATGGTCCTTACAGTTATGGCAGACCGACGTAATGCATATTCCAGAATTTGGTCTCTTGAAATATGTTCACGTATCAGTAGATACTTTCTCTCATGCTATTTGGGCGACAGTTGCGGTGGGTGAAACTAGTCACCACATCCAGGCTCACTTCCGTGTTGCTTTCGTGGCGCTAGGCATCCCAAAAGAAATAAAACCCGACAGTAGCCCCGCCTATGGTAGTCACTCCCTTCAAACCTTTTTTCAAACTTGGGGTATCTGACACATCACAGGCATTCCTCATTCCCCCACGGGTCAAGCCATTGTAGAGCGCACACATCACACCTTGAAAGCACTGTCAAGTAAACAAAAAGGGGGAGACACCCAGGAAGCACCACAGAACAGGTTGGGAAAGGCACTTCACGTAATGAATCACCTATCATTACCCTTTCCTCAAAAAGAGGTACCGCCCATAGTAAAACATTACAAAAATATGAATTCCACGCTGTCACAGGTGCCACAGTCAGAGCAGGCCTTAGCAATAGTAAAAAAATTAAATACAGGTCTTTAGGAGGGACCCCAGCCCCTAATAACTTGGGGTCAAGGGTATGCTTGTGTCTCCACAGGTCACGGACCAAGATGGGTACCAGCAAGGGGGGTAACACCACGGTTGGCCTCCTCCTCACAATCGCCGCTGTCATCGGTTATTGCCAGCCCTGGGTCTCCATCCAACCACGCTGCAAAACATCTGGGTCACGCTCGCCAACATGACAGGACAAGAAGCGATGTGCCTGTCCCTGGGTAGTGCTAACAACCTGTTTATGACATGTCTGGTGGGGAACCCGGCAGAAAACAAAGACTGGACTGTCTACTTGCCACAAGCGCCCCTAGAGCCACAGGAATTAGATATCCTGGGATGTGTAACAGCAACAGCATGTGTAAGGTTTAATTGCTCAGGCAAAAAAACAAAGCATGAAACAAATGGTCAACACCACAGTTGCTCCTTATTGCAATGCATCTCTTTGCTGTAATTATACAAAACTATAATAGCATCATTTCTTGCGCCAGGAACCTCTCTACTCGGCTGTGGGATCGACTGTGGAACGGATGCCACTAGGTGCACCCCGAGCATTTTCCTCGGAGGGGTATCCACTCTCAGCCGCTCACAACGGGAGTAGACAAGGACCTCCTGAAGCCGCGGACAAATTATTTTAAGTGATATTTTCTTGTGGTACGAATGAGAAGTGCAAGAGGCCTCTTTGCGTGATTGTGTGATTGTGCTGTGCAAGTGAGATGCAGCATTGCTGCGAAGCAACATCCCTAGCGCTTAGTGGCTTGTTGTCTGATGTAGATTCTAGTAGGCACGCTACTTTACAATCATAATTCTGTATGTGATTTTCACCCTGTTGCTTATTGTACCTTGCTTATTGCAATGTCTGCGGTGAGTGATAGAAAAATCTATAGAAAGCATTTGGTTGGTTGAAAATAAAAAAGGGGGAATTGTGGGAAAGGAATTCGCAGGTGGCTTTGCGCTGTTTCACACGTCGCTGAATTAGAGATAATGAGGAAACAAGCAGTAGAAACAAAAACTTGAGCAAGGTCGAGATAAAGTAAACTGACTACAGTGTTAAAGATGAGCTTTGGGCAGTGGCCAATTGCTGGCTGGCTCGAGGCACGTGTCTGAGGGTCTCTAACCAGTTGTATGACAGATTCGGGTGCGTGGACAGCGCGTGGGGCTATGGGGAAAGTATATGTAGTAGTGAAAAAGGGCAATAAACGTCTCCTATTGAAGAGCCATCAGGAGTCCGTGTCTTGCATCCCTTCAGGCAGACATCCTGGTGAGGGTCTGTTATAGACCGCCAAACCAGGATGAAGAGACAGATGAGGCATTCTATAAGCAGCTGGCAGATGTCGCTCAATAGCCAGTGATTGTTCACATGGGAGACTTTAACTTGCCAGACATATGCTGGAAATACAATACAGCCCTGAGGAAGCAGTCTAGAAGGTTCCTGGGGTGCATGGAAGATAGCTTCCTGATTCAGCTGGTTAGAGAGCCTACCTGAGGGGGTGCCCCGCTAGACCTGCTGTTCATGAGCAGAGAAGGACTGGTGGGAGAAGTGGTGGTAGGAACTGGTATTGGGCAGTGACCACGAAATGGTAGAGTCCTCTATTCCTGGTGAAGTCAGGAGGGGGACAGTAAAGCTGCTACCTTGGACTTCTGGAGGGCAGACTTTGAAGGATCCACCCAAGGGTGCTGAGGGAGTTGGCGGATGTGATTGCTGGGCCGCTTTCCATCATTTATCAGTGGTCATGTTCATCCGGGGAAGTCCCAGATGACTGGAGACTTGCTAATATGATGCCCATCTATGAGAAGAGTCATAAGGGTGACCTGGGGAACTATAGGCCTGTAGTTCCAAATGTTTGTGGAGTTGAAGTATCAAACTGTAGCAACCTGCAGCATGTTGCTGCTGGCAACCTCCCCCCAAAGCAATTGCTTTACATAGTGATGTAGGAGCAGCTTCCTAAATCCCTGTCCAAGCACCGTCCTGCTGTGGCTTTGCCTTGTCCCATTCAGCTGAACTGACCATTACCTATCCTGGGTCAGTCTTCTCTGACTTGTTCATCTGTGTGTAGGCTGGTGAAGCTGAAGATCCAGGGCATGTTTTTCTGTGTGTTTGTAGGTAAATGGCAGTGTCAATAGCAGACACCATGTCTTCTGAGTGGGTATCTTGCTTTGGCCTATCTTCTTGTATAAATATACACGATTTGAAAAAGCAGAAAAAAAAAAACACCTCAACAACTTCTAACTGAGAACCCACAAACTGAGGCAAACCACTAAATACAACAGAAGGATCCAGTGACTGGGCTGATTCCGGGAGTAAAATTTTATGCATAAGCCATCAGGGCTGTAAATTCCCTGAGAGCACAGCGGAGCTGTGGAGGGGCCTGGCTCTGCAGGTGGAGAATCAATCATTGGGTGCAGTATTTTTAGGCTTGATCATAGCCACCGTGGCTGTACAGCAGCATCCAACCCACGTGTTTTTATGGCATGCTTATGTGAACACGTTTGCCCCAGACAATAAATACCAGCAAGAGCTTCATTTTGGCTGCTGATTGAGATCATTACAAACATTACAATGACCCATTCTCTGCAGTGTGTTTTTGAAAAGCAATTTCTTGTTTGTTTGTCCAGCATCCATGCTCTTCCCTTGTGCATTTTTTCTTCCATGATTATTTTCATTACATGCTCTAGATAACTCATTGAGCCTAGACCTTTCCTCTTCTTCCTCTGTCTCTTCTCAGGAACATTTGTGCTATAATACTTTTTCTTCTTCCCCTTTGCAACTAATCTAGGCAGTCTCTTTTTAATTCGAGTTGCCAAGAAGCCAGTGAGGGATAATGTGGTCCAGGTGCCAAGGAGAAGAAGCGGAGCATTTTCAAGATAGCATCATCAGCATGCCCTTTAAGTTGATTGTCATTCCTCCAAGTGCTCACAGAACCTCTCCAAAACTGTTTTTGTCACTTTCCCAGCTCCTGGCTAGCAGTGAAGGAACCACACTGTGCTGTTAAGTGGACGTTCTGTGCAGCTGTAGTTGCGTACAGCCACACCACCCTGACTACACCTGATCCTGTCAGATTCTCGGAAGTTAAGCGGGGCTGGGCTCCGGCTAGTACTTGGAGGGGTGACCTCCTGGGAATACCGGGTGCTGTAGGGTAGACTTTTGTTTTGGCAGCCATCTTGGTCATATCTCTATGACCATGAAGAAGTTGAGTTGAAAATTTTTGGTGACAGAAGGAAAACTGCCACCAAAACTTCAATCCTGGATATGGGGAGAGCAGACTTCAGGCTGCTCAGGGAACTGGTTAAGGGTCCCCCGGGAAACTGCTTTTGAAGGCGTCGGCATCCATTGGTGCTGGTCAGTCTTTAAGCACTGCCTCCTAAAAGCACAGGATAAAACAATATCAAAATATCCGAAGTTAAGCAGGTGGCGCAGAAGGCTGGCTTGACTGACCAGGGATCTTCTTCTGGAGCTTCATGGAGCAAGCCCATGGTACACTCTTTGCTGGGTTAAAAACTGGCTGTATGGCTGGGCCCAGAGAATGGTGGTGAACAGAGTGAAATCCAGCTGGCGACCAGTCATCAGTGGTGTTCCCCAGGGTTTGGTGTTGGGGCCCATTCTCTTTAATATCTTTATTGATGATTTGGATGAGGGAATTGAGTGCATCTTCAGTAAGTCTGCAGATGACACCAAGTTGGGGGGAAGTGTCGATCTGCTGGAGGGTAGGCTGACCCTGCAGAGGGACCTGGACAGGATGGGTTGATGCTCAGAGGGGAAAGGAAGTGGGCATGCTGATTGATGCTTGCCTGAGCATGAGCCAGCAGTGTGCCCAGGTGGCTAAGAAGGCCAATGGCATCCTGGCTTGTACCAGGAATAGGGTAGGCAGCAGGACCAGGGAGGTGATCATCCCCCTGTACTCAGCTCTGGTGAGGCTGCACCTTGAGTACTGTGTTCAGTTTTGGGCCTCTCACTACAAGAAGGACATTGAGGCCCTGGATCATGTCCAGAGAAGGGCTAGGAAGCTGGTGAGAGGTCTGGCACATAATTCCTATGAGGAGCAGCTGAGGGAACTGGGGTTGTTTAGTCTGGAGAAGAGAAGGCTCTGGGGAGACCTTCTTGCTCTCTACAACTACCTGAAAGGAAGGTGTGGGGAGCTGGGTTTTGGCCTCTTCTCACAGATAACTAGTGATAGGACTAGAGGGAATGGCCTGAAGTTGCACCAGGGGAGGTTCAGGTTGGAAATTAGGAGACATTTCTTCTCAGAAAGAGTAGCCAGGCATTGTAATGGGTTGCCCAGGGAAGTGGTGGCATCTGTCCCTTTCTGTGTTCAAGGGAAGGTTGGACCTGGCTCTTAGGGGCATGGTTTAGTGGGTGATGTTTTTAGTAGGGTGATGACCAGATGATCTTGAAGGTCCTTTCCAACCTTAATGATTTTATGATTTTATGTTTCATTGCCATTTAAGATGTACTAGATAATATCTCTTCAACTCCATCTACTAACCCAGAAGACACAGTCTCTCACAAGTCCCTTGTCATATTTGCCAGCTTCCTGCAGATGTCTTTAATGTCCTACAGCATCTTAAATGGCATTATACGTCTACGTTAGCAACAGGATAAACCCTTAGATGATGCATAGAAATATCTACATTTGACATTGTCTCTCCATTTGTCATTTTGGGCTGTGTTTATAGCTAATGAAGAGAAATGGGCACAATTCATTTTACCTATTTAAATAATCTATGGTAGGATGAGATGAGAAGCAACTGTATGTGCATCTTTTTTTACATTTTCTATAAAGAGAATCTAAGGATTAACTTATATATAGTGTTCAATACTATATTTGTTTTGTTGATTTATTTCTTCTACTTTTGGTTAGATGAGTTCTGTTCAATATGATGGCTACAGTCAAATGTATGAAACAGGGCTGGGTTTTTTTGGTGAAAGTGACTATGACTGCAAAAAATAAGAAATTCCATAAAATTTATTCATTACTGCCAAGATATGTTTATTCCTCTATTTAAAGGTCATTTTTAATATCCTGTTTTAATTTTTAAATATTCTACTACATCCTCTCCTTAACCAGCAAAATCTTCAATATATGTATATATATATATATATATAGTGTGTGTGTGTGTGCATGTGTGTGTGTGTGTTTATTCAGTTCTGATTCACTAGAACTGAAATCAATACCTGTTTCCTGGTACAAAATCAACAACTTACATATTATTTTCTTCTTATTAAATAGATGCTAACTCACAGTTCTGTGAAATTCAATATATTTTAATTATAGTCTACATATTTAGCCCACTCTTTTCTGTCAGTCATATATATATTTTTAAAAACTTTAAATTCTCAAAAGTAAAAATAATACAAGTTTAATGCAATTTTAATCTTTACATATTTGATTTTGCTTCAAAGTAATTCCTATAAAGCATCTCTATAAAAACTGTGAACTATGTCAACTGTTTAACTATGTTTGTATGAAAAACAATAGGTTATTACTCATAAACAATTTTTATAGATTTTGACTAGGAACACAGGTGTAATTTAGGAATATGCCTGCAAGGTAGAAAGGTTTCCACATGAAAGGGGAAAAGAATGTGATCCATGAAAGTTCTGCCAATGCACATGCAAGTGCCAAATTGTCCTAATTCCCCCCAAAGTATTCCAAACTACTTATTTTCTAATGCTATCAAGCATGCAGGGAACTAGACTATTTAAGTTCTTCTCTGTTGACTTTGAAAATCCCCTCAGAATGTAACAAGCATGCATTCATACTCAGAGGTATCTGGTTTGGCTACAGGACTCCCTATCACCTAGCTTTTCTACAGTGCAAGAATAACTCCTAAAAAGTGCTTAGTGTATTAAAAAGGCTGAAAACACAGTTTGGTGCCAATACTTTTTATAAAAGTTAACTGTTGTGAGTGATTATCTAGGGGAAATACAAGCTCTTTTCACGTCAAGGGAGAGCATAGTATTTCTTCATTTTAAAGGGTGTTTCTCAACTAAATTGCAATAGACAGTTCATCATCTCTTCATATCTTCTTTACATAAGGGCTTATGCAGGGTCACAGTGAACGGCAAGTGTAATGGTGGTTTCTGTTGTGATAAAACCGCTTTTTTTGGAGGTGGGGGATAGGGGAAAAAAGACTTAGGATCTTGATATCATTTGCCAGTTTCTCTTTTATAGACTGCAAAAGATAATATGTTAATGGTATTCTATATGCTAGAAGGTCATATCTAGTGGCCTTCTATGATGGAGTGACTACGTCAGTGGACAAGAGAAGAGCAACCAATGTCATCTACCTGGACTTCTATAAGGCCTTTGGCACAGTCCCACGCAACATCCTTATATCTACATTGGAGATATATAGGTTTAATGGATGGACTGACTGTTCAGTGAATAAGGAATTGGCTGGATGGCTGCCTCCACACAATTGCAGTCAATGGCTCAATATCCTGGTGGAGATCAGTGACAAGTGGTCTCCATCAGGAGTCTGTCTTGTGACTGGTACTGTTTAAGATCTTTATCAGTGACATAGACAGTAGGATTGAGTGTACTCTCAGCAAGTATGCAGATAACAACAAGCTGAGTGGTGCAGCTGATATAATAGAAAGAAGGGTCCTGAGGGACCTTGACAGGCTTGAGAAGTGGGCCTGCATGAACTTCAGTAAGACCAAGTACCAAATTCTGCACATGGACTGGGGCGATCTCAAACATCAGTACAGACTAGGGGATGAATTGATAGAGATCAGCTCTATGGAGAAGGACTTTGGGAGACTGGCAGATGAAAAATTGGACATGATCTGGCTGTACATACTTGCAGTTGAGAAAGCCAACCATATCCTGGGCTGCATCAAAATAAGCATGCAAGCAGGTTGAGAGAGGTGATTCATCCCCTCTACCTTGCCCGTGTGAGACCACACCTGGAGTACTGCATTCACCTCTAGAGCCCCCTGATTCAGACATACACCTTTCAGAAAGATGTGGACCTGTTAGAAAGACATGGACTTTTTAGAGCAGGTCCAAAGGAGGACCATGAGGATGATCAGAGGGCTGGAGCCCTCTGAAGAAAAGCTGAGAGAGTTGGGGTTCAGCCTGCAGAATAGAAGGCTCTGGGGAGACCTTATAGTGACTTTCCAATACCTAAAGGGGGGCTACAGAAAAGCTGGGGAGGGACCCTTTATCAGGGTATATGGTGATAGGACAAGAAATAATGTTTTTAAACTAAAAGAGGATAGGTTTAGATTAGATATAAGGAAGAAATTCTTTACTCAGAGGGTGGTGAGGCACTGCAACAGGTTACCCAGAGAAGTTATGGATGCCCCATCCCTGGAAGTGTTCAAGACCATGTTGGATGGGGCTTTGAGCAATCTGGTCTATTGGGAGATGTTCCTGCCCATGGCAGGGGTGTTGATCTAGATGACTTTTTGGGATCCCTTTCAACACAAACCATTCCACGATTTTGTGATCTTTCAGGGAAATGAGGTTATACTCCCTCTATGATGTGAATCAGGCTTCCTTTTCTTCTGCTGTCTTTATGATCCATGAATTCAGTTCTGGTCACACCATGTCCAGCAACAAAAAGACAAAAAATCTGGGTTAAGGTCAAGGAAAAGTAAACTCCAAAGTTATGTCCTCTGAGCAATTGGTCAAGATAGAAAATATTCTTGTAAAACTTTTGACAGGTAACAAGAATTTGTCAGGGAACTGTTACTACTCTCTTTTGCTTACTTTTGCCCCTCTTGGCACTTACTCTGTGAAAGAGATTAAAAGATAAGATCTACATAATATTCGTAGATTCATGTTTCCTATATTTTTCTTATGGAGCTAATAAGTAAGCCTAAATTTTATATGGTGGAATTTTAGTTTATTGTTTTCACAATATTCAGTGGAGATCTCCTCTGTAGAAGACTTAGGCTTTTATTGAAGAAGACTAATTTATCCCATGCAATGCATTAAGCAAGTGCCATGCCATTGTGGGGTCCCTCCCACAGGATACACGCTGCAGCATTGGATATCTGCTCCAACATGGTCTTCCATGGGCTGCAGTGGTTCCCATGCTTCACCACTAGCTGTTAGCAAGGGGATTGGGGACTAAGGAAAATAAAACACTACGGAGAGTTATTAAAATGTTAAGTCATAGATAAAGAGTTACATGGTAAAGAGATAGAGTATTTCCGGGTGCTTATAAGTAATTAGGAACTCATTCTTAGAAGAAACAAGAATGTCCATAGATTTTATGAGAAACATGGCTTTGAACACCAAATTAGTTTTGAGGGGTCTTACATTCCATGCACTTTGTTGAGAGTTTTTTTTTTTTTTAGCTTCACTGTTACTTTACAGTAAGTTTATACATTCTTATACATTCTTTAGATATTTTTTTCCTATGCACTGCATGTAATCATGTGCATACTTTCAACAATGAACAAGACCAGGATAAACCAAGTTTTTTTTTTTGATTGTTTTTTTTTTCCTTTTCCAATAGGACTAGAGAGAGATGATTCCATTTATATTTAATTATTTATGTACCTATTTAAAGATATTCACATAAATAATGAAAATATCTCATTTTAAAATTCTGCATAAAAAAGTGTCAAAACACTAGTGTTTATGTAATTTGCAATGTAAAAATCACAAAGTATTTTTGTCAATGTGATGTTAATCCAGGTAAAACAAAAACACTAAATAATTTGTGTCATGCATGTTCTTTTGTGTGTGTGTGTGTGTATGAAAACTGTGTTAATGTTTTTGAGTAATAATTTCTTTAGCTATTACTTTAAAGAAATTAGATTTTCTATGGTTGCTAATGATACATCATTGTGCAGCATTTTTTATAAAATGTCAGCATTCAGCCTACACATAAATAGAAACAGATTTAACAGCAAGAAAAGCACTCTACAGCTTGCTGTAACATGATGTCTTAATAGAAAATGATTTTATGGAATTTTTATTTGTAGCCAAAGAAGTAAACCTTTGAGGGATTTTATTTGTTTGTTTGTTTGCAGTATAAAAATAGTTTCAAGCAACTGTTTCTGATAGAGATCTGTTTGTTTTCTTAGAACTATTTGATTTAACAGGCTGGTAAATTCAGAATACAGAAAAAAAAATATATTGAAAATTGATACTCTCCCATTCATTTATCCCATTGTTGCAGCAAGAAGTATTCATGCTTTCATGAATGAGTGTTTTAAAATGTTTACTTATAATGAATTGACTGACTTTCAGTACAAATTTCAATTTCCTGAAATGCAAAGTGAAAATGTGGAATATTAAATCACATTGACCTTTACAAATAATGTTCAGGTGAAATGGTGTGGGATTAAAATACTAATTTTCATAAATTTCCATAATTTTATCAGTGGTGCTAGTTTGCAATAGTTTGGTTAATCACAGAATCTAATGGTGACTGTCCAAGTGAAGCTAATGTTCAATTCTGAGGTAGCAATTTATTCTAACAATAAATCGTATCTTTCACTTACGTATATAGTATTTACCCTGCTAGAAGGTTTTTAGACACTTACTAAAAATTGATGAAGGACAGGAAAGACGTAACCAGAGAAAATCTATGATCCAAGTCAAAATACTACTGTGTATACCATCAGATCTTTTACACCAGGGACTATCCTTTCCATGCATGTGCCAATCTAAACAACTTTATTTCCAAAGTGACATCAATACTTTTCTTCCTCCCTGAGAAAGTTTGTCAACACAGAGAATATGTGCTAATAGATCAGCATTTTGGAGAGGATATCACACAATATTCTCACTACTTTTTAACCTATAGCATAGTATCAGGCATAGGTGGCCAGGTTATGGCAGCAGGGTCACTGCAGCATTAGCTTCTGTGAGAAGAGGCCAGGGGCTGTGCCATTATGGTCACACATGTCTCCAGCTAGCTCCAGCAGATTGTAGTGGGTGTATGTGGCAAGGTTTTGGTAGTGGGGGTGCCATAGGGTTGGCTTCTGTGAGAAGAATCTAGAAGCTGCCCCATGTTAGATAAGGGCCCTGCCACTGACCATAGCCAGGGCAATAAGTGACATTGTTTGCACCTCTTTGAGAGCATATTTAAAACAGGGAAAAAAAAAAAAAAAAAAGAAAAAAAAAAGAAAAAAAAACTGCTGGGAAATAGCAGCTGGGAGAGAGAGAGTGAGAAACAGCCTTGCAGGTGCCAAGGTCAGTGAAGAAGGAGGGGGAGAGGTGCTCCAGGCACCGGAGCAGAAGTTTCCCTGCAGCCTGTGGTGAGGACCATGGTGAAGCAGGCTGTCCCCCTGCAGCCCATAGTGCACCACTGTGGAGCAGGGTTCGACACTGCAGCCCATGGAGGAGACCACGGTGGAGCAGGTGGACCTGCGCTGACAGAGGCTGCGGCCTGTGGAGGACCCCCACCAGAGCAGATTCCAGACTGGACCTGTAGCCTGTGGAGAGGAGCCCACGAAGGAGCAGGTGACCTGGCAGGAGCTGCTGCCCGTGGGGAACCCAGTTTGGAGCAGTTTGCTCCTGATGGATGGATCCTGTGGTACGGATCCATATCTGGAGCAGTTCGTGAAGAGCTGCTGCCTGTGGGAAGCCTACGTAGGATCAGTTTGGGAAGGACTGCATCCCGTGGGAGGGACCCCATGCTGAAACAGGGGAAGAAAGTGACCGAGAAGGAGCGGTGGCGAAGAAGTACTATAGAATGACCATAACCCCCATTCCCCCTGCACCGCTCGGGGGGAGGAGGTGTAAGAGGGTGTATGGGGGGAAGGCATCCTTGGTTTCTTTCCTTTGTTTCTCACTTCTCTAGCTTGTTATTAATAGGCAATAAATCTTACTGTCTCCCTACTCTGAGTGTGTTTTGCCCATCACAATAATTGTTGAGTGATCTCCCCATCCTTATCTCAACACTTGAGCCCTTTTCATCGTATTTTCTCCCCCTTCCTCTTTGAGGAGGGGGAGTGAGAGAGTGGCTGAGGTGGAGCTTGGCTGCCCACCCAAGTAAAACCACCACACAGATTCATTGGAGGACACAGCTGAGCCCATCAGCCACTCTGGTGGCTCCTGTGGGAAAACATGCTTAAGAAAGGGGAAAACACTGCACAGCAGTATGAGAGGAGCAAGGAAACAAGAAGTGTGAGAAAGAATCCTACAGACACAAAGAAAGAAGGAGAGGAGGAGGTGCCAGAGCAGATATTCCGCTGCAGCCTGTGGAAGAGGTGGTGCTGGAGCAAGTATTTTCCTTCAGTTCATGGACACAACCACACCACACCAGTTATCTACTCTATGGTCCACAGAGGACCTATAGTAAATCAAGTGTGTCCTGAAGGACTGTGGGTCCTTGGGAAGGACCCCCACTGGAAAGTATGAGGATGAAGA
This sequence comes from Anser cygnoides, assembly GCF_040182565.1. Lineage (NCBI taxonomy): Eukaryota > Metazoa > Chordata > Aves > Anseriformes > Anatidae > Anser > Anser cygnoides. Next base: position 161,585,378 of record NC_089873.1, on the reverse strand, counting down.
AGAGGAACTGTTACAGATTGACCACAATCTCTCATTCCCCGTGCCCCTGCACCCCTAGAAGGTGAGGGGAGAAGGTAGAGGAGTTGGGACTGAAGAAGTCAAGTTGAGCCTTGGAAAAAGGGGGCATGAGGGGAGTGTGTATTAGTTTTTATCATTCTCACCATTTAATTCTCACTTTAATTGGCAATAAGTTAAATTAATTTTCCCTAAGTTGAGTCTGTTTTGCCCATGATCATAATTTTTAAGTGATCTCCCAGTCTTTATCTCAATTCATGAGTTTTTCCATTGTATTTTCTCCCCTTGTCCTGCTTAGGATGAGGAGTGAGGCACTGGCTGGGTTGGGAGTCTGGAAGCTTGCTAAGGTCAACCCACCACAAGCACTCAGTCTGTACAGAACAAGGAAGTCTCTCTTCCACAGATCTATGGTGTGTTTTCTTGTGTCATTTTACTTTCTGTTGTATAGATGAGAGTTTTTTTTTTTGTTTGTTTGTTTGTTTTTAAATTTAATTTTATACATATATACATATATACCTAGGATTAAGGCTTCCTTCAGTTCATTTACCTCCTTATATCTTGCTTCTGGCAGCAGGCAGAGATTCTTGATCATTTCATGTTTGTCTCTTCCATAGGATTATACAACTCTATCTGATTTCTATTACTGTTAATTTAAAAATATCAACTTTGGCTAAACCTGTTAGACTAAACGAGTTCCTATACGCATTTTCTATTTTGTGCCCGTTAATCATAAGATATGCATTTTCTTTCTTTTACATACACATGAAAATAACACACTTCATATGCTGAGTTTTGAAATTTTAAATACATATATCATAGCAATTTTTGAAGTGAAACCACTCAATTTTAAAACGTATCAAACAAACTAATGGAAAGGAAAGTCAACTTGAATGGAACATACTCTCAATAGTACAACATATTGTATTTTCTTTGACATTTGGCATATATTGTGCAGTGAGAAATTACTTGTGTGTATGGATGTCTGAATAGGTTTCAAAGTTTCAAATATTCAAATAAAAACAAAGTTCTTTGCAAGTAAAGATTGTCCTTGCTGAGAAGTGTTACAATGTTCATAATAACCTAGATACCTGCAATCCTTCTTGCAGCCTCTATCATTAGAAAAATCTAATACTTTAGAAATACTCGTTTTTGTTGGAGTTTACTAGCCTAAGTTATCTGTTTGTTCTTTGTTTCTCTCTAAAGTGAAGGGAAAAACTCTCCTTTTGCATAAAATAATTTTTCACTGCTTTCTTTACCTTCAGGGTTGCAGCAGCAACTTCAAGGAACAAAAGCCCTTTTCAAGTTTTGACTCAAAACTGATATCCAAACACTGTGATCCAACTTAAATCCATTGGATAACATCTTAACATCTTCAGAACAATTGTTGATATTGCAGGTAGACAATCAAATCCTAAGAACTATATCTGTCAAAAGCTGAAAACAAATTATGACAGTGTCTCATGAGACACACTGAATGACTTTCTTACTCTCACCAATCACACTTGTTCTTGGTAAACTGATATGGCTGGATTTCCAACTAAACAATTTTTAGAACCTTAAAAAAAAAACGTTAGACCAGTTCATCTACTTCCACATATTGTTGTTGCTGTTCAAACAGCAAATTCTTATAAATAACCTCAAAGAAAAAAAAAAAAAAGAAACAACTTACCAATATTTTCAATATGAACAGTTTATTAGGCTTATTGGTGGAGCGTGAAAACCTTCCTTTTGCATTTACTACAAAAAATAGTTATTTTCTTGACTGTGAAAGTAATACTTATTTGCGCTGTGTATGAAACTGCTTTCTCAAGCTGAAAATCATCATTATGTATGCACCACACATCATATCAGTTTCAGTAAAACATTTTTGTTGTTTTTGTGTTAGAATTATGCTAATTTTCACTCAGAAAGATGAATTAGAGATAGAAGGATCTTCTGTGTGCACTAAGTAACTTTCACTTTAAATGATTTTTTTTATATATATATAAACTGCAACAATCAGTTCAAGAAATAGGCTGCAAACCATGAATTATAAGCAAATCATTCAGAAAAATATACAATTTAAAAGAAAACTGTCCCTTCTTCCACTGTGACATCCATGTATCAAGAACATTTTTCCTGGGATGTTATTCTCCATCATGAACATTTTGGCAATAATGTCTGTAATATACTTTGATATATATTTATACCAGACCATACATTTCCATGGCAGAGACCATTAACAGAAGCACAAAATTATTCCTAGCTGTTACTGCACTGGGGGTGCACAGGAGACCAGAATACCTCCTCAAGATTCTGCAGTGATCATAAAATCATAGAATGGCCTGGGTTAGAAGGGATCTCAAGGATCATCTAGTTCCACCCCCCCTGCCGTAGGCAGGGTCATCACCCACTCGATCAGGTTGCTCAGGGCCTTGTCCAACCTGGTCTTGAACACCTCCAGGGATGGGACATCCACAACCTCTCTGGGTAACCTGTTCCAGTGCCTCACCACCCTCTGACTGAAAAATTTCCTCCTAACCTCTAATCTAAATCTCTGCTCATTTAGTTTAAAAACATTCTTCTTTGTTCTGTCATTATCTACCTGAGTACCTTCTCCATCCATTTTATAAGCCTCCGTTAAATATTGAAAGGCTGCGATGAGGTCACCCCAGGGCCTTCTTTTCTCCCGGCTGACTAGCCCCATCTCTCTCGCAGCTTTTCTTCATAGGAGAAGTGCTTCAGCCCTCTGATCAGCTTTGTGGCCCTCCTCTATACCTGTTCTAACAGATCAAGGTCTTTCTTGAGCTGGGGACCCCAGACCTGGATGCAGCACTCCAGGTGGTATCTCACAAGGGCAGAGTAGAGGGGCACAATCACCTCCCTCAACCTGCTGGCCACTCCTCTGTTGATGCAGCCCAGGATGCAGTTGGCCTTCTGGGCTGCAACCACACACTGCTGTCTCACGTCTAGCTTTTCATTCACCAGAACCCCCAAGTCCTTCTCCGAAGGGCTGCTCTCAATTAGTTCTTCTCCTAGTCTGTACTCATGTCCGGGATTGCCCCAGCCCAGGTGCAGCACCTTGCATTTAGACTTGTTGAACCTCATTACGTTCACGTGGGCCCACCTCTCCAGCCTTCCCAGGTCCCTTTGGATGGCATCCCTTCTTTCTATCGTATCAACTGCACCACTCAGCTGGGTGTCATCTGCAAACTTGCTGAGGGTGCAGTCCACCCCCCTGTCTATGTCATTGTTGAAGATATTAAACAGTACTGGTCCAAGGACAGGCCCCTGCAATACACCACTTGTCACCGGCCTCCACTTGGACATGGATCATAGTGACTGCTGGCCTGTGTGGAGGAACACACCCTAACACAGAGCCCAGGGGGAACAGGGGAACACAAGTCACTTGACTGGTGAAAAGGGAGCGTCTTCCTGACCTGGCTGCTTCCAGGGCTATTGAGGAGAACACAGATGGTTGTAACTGACATGAGACAGCCTGGAAGGAGTTCACCAAACAAGCCCTCCCTGACTGCCTTGCAGACTGAAGAAGTTATTTCCTACAGGGCTATAGAACTCATTACATGATGCAGGAGAGGGAACAGTTTTGGACTGTGCTTGAGATGTTTTGGAATGTTTTTAAGCAGATTGCAGGAATGTGAGTAACTTATGAGATATATTTAGGGGATGGACAAAAGACATTGAAAGGGAATGGTCAAAGTGAATTAGGAAGGAATAAATGTTGGAAAATAGAGGACAAGAGACTAAATTAGCCTGTAGAGTTCTAATGGTTTTCTGGTCATTATGCTTGTTTTATTGTTCACTGCAGTCTTTCATGTATTCTTATTAGATCCTACTTTTACCTATTTTCTGTGTGGATGCATGTTCTATTCTGAATATGTGTGAACACAGGTTAATTTCAAGCTACAACAGCTAGCAAATAGTCTAAGAGGTCTAAGCAAGTGGCATGGGAGTGTGGACTTCCAGGCTTATAGGTCCAATCACTGGCACCTGGGTAGACCAGAAGGTGCTGAGGCAAGCAGCTATATAGGTGGATTGTTTAAGACCAGCTACTGTGGGCTGTGTGTGTATGTATACACATATACACTAGCAGGCCACAATTTGAGTCACCTGATAAGCTGAAGAGAAAAATAAAAATAAAAATAAAAATGCAAGAAGTCCATTCTGTTCACAGAATGGTTAAGGTTGGAAGGAATCTCTGGAGATCATCTGGTCCTACCCACCCCTGCTCAAGCAGCGACACCTGGAGCAGGTTGCCCAGGACCATGTCCAGATGGCTTTTGAAGATCTCCAAGGAGGGAGACTCCACAACCTCTCTGGACAACGTGTGCCAGTGCTCAGTCACCTGCATAGTAAAGAAGTATTTCCTGATGTTTAGATAGAATCTCTTCCATTCTAGTCTGTGCCCAGTGTGTCTTGTACAACTGAAATAAAAATTCACAATTGCAGATATCTACTCAAAAGGTAACAGGGCATGGCACAAGCAGCATAAGAGATACCTGGAGTGTTTTGCAGAAAATTTCTTGACGCACATAACTGATGAATCAGACAAACATTGCTGGACCTTTAGTCACAAATGAAGAAGAACTGCTGAAGATGTGAAGGTCAAGGGCAATCTTGACTGCAGTGACCATGAGACTGTGGAACTGAAAATCCTGAGAAAAACAAGAAAATAGATAGGTTAAAAAAAATAATAAATAAATAAATTTTAAAAAAGGATCCAAAACAGAAGCCTGTAATACCTCTAAATTATAAGTGTAGTGGTCTGGATTATATGAATTTGGTTTAAACCCAAATCTAATCATAGTAAAATATTATAACCAATGACAGTATGTAAGTATTTTGTAACACTGTAGCATAGCCAAACATTACACATAAACATTTTATGCAAATATGTGAGCAATGTAAATACCAAAGGGGTAAAGATTTTTGTAGCTGCTTGCAGAAGAAAGGGTAAAACAAGTCAACAGTGACCCAAATAATGTTTGCAAGATAAAGAACAAAGAATAAGGTAATTGCAAGGGGCTGCAAATACACAGAACATTTTCTTGAATACACAGGCAAGATGATTGCCAAAAGCAGCAACAAGATAAATAGCTTTGGAAGCACAGGAATATGCTGAACAGCATATCCCTAGCTCATAGGAACTTATGGATGTTTTTGCTGTTAAACCCCAGGTATCTGGGGTAGAATTTCTGTGAACATATTGTTTCATTAAAGGGGAAGAAAGTTTGGCAGGACCTAAACCCCCCTTGCATTCCAACTTGCCCTCAGATATCAGAGGGGCTTGGGGTGGCTGGGCTTAGTTTCTGAGTGATGTCCAGTTTGGCACTATAAGTCTGGTCACATTCAATATATTAAATTATCACGATCATGGATGCACAAATAGCACAATATTGCAGTACTATAAATCCAGTTGCATTAATCACAATCACAGATTCACATATGGTGCAATACACTTTCAGTCTAGTAAATGACTGGTGTAGTTTATTGAAGCAACAGGAGTTTTTTGGATTGCAGGTGATAAATACACTGCCTGCAAAGCATGTGCAAATACCAAGAATATGACAAACACAGCCAACTACACGTGCTAACTTGTGAAACAACTCTATAGAGAATGCTAGGTAGACTGTAGACTGGTGGCTACCTATAACTGCATTATCAGTAGCTTCATTCCTCTCATTCATTCACCAAACATTTCTGGACTTCTCCTCAGGCATACCACCATTTCTCTTAAGACTGAAAAAAAAACACAGAAGTAGTTCCATTGGAATAATTGTTTCTTTATAGTTCCGTTACAACAGAAACAAAGATGGTGTCTCCCAAAACCAGGTTCATCTTCAGGTATATTTGCAGATACTATGAAATCAGAACAAAACAAAGCAAAATAAAAACAAAAACAAAAACAAAACAAAACAAAACAAAACAAAATAAAATAAAATAAATAAAGCCTAATGTATCAACTATTACAGAGACTTTCACAGCAGATTTGCACTAGGACTAAGAATAAAACGGGAAAAAAATTACAATGTAGTATCGCTTTTTGTTTGTTTTCTTGTTTGGAGGTAATTTAATAATAATAGTAAGCAATATTTAGGAAACATATTTTCCTGATTCACTTTTTCTTGTATAAATAGGAAATTGGCACATGATAACCTGCAAGTATCTGTGACTGCTATACCTGGTATATCCCTGCATCTCTGGGAACAGAAAAACAAAACAAAACAAACAAAAAAAAAAGACAAGGGAAAGTGGAAAAAAAAAACAAAAAACAAAAAAACAAAGAAATAATTAAAATTAAAATAAACAATGCCTGGAATGAGACCAAAAGGTATCAGATGTTTCTGTTCTCCTCTGTCCAAATATTTCTCTTTTATTTTGTGAATATTGTATATGCAGTGGTTTTATTTCCTTTTTCATTTGCATTTCATTTTTTTTTTTCTGAAAAAAATAAAAAAAAGCAAAAAACCAGCTTTGTAAAGTTCAGTTCAAATGTACCATGCTATTGAAAAGACATGCAGGGTGCTCTCCTCTGGAGACATGGCTTCCTATGGTTTGTTTCTTTTTGTTTTGTTTTGTTTTTCTTTCACACACAAAAAAAAAAGTAATTCAGAATGAAAGTTTCTAGCTTTTCTTTGTGTTAAAAAACAATACACCATTCAGAGTGGATTATTAATGCAATTTTCTTGTTGTTTACATATCCTGTTTACATAGTCTGTGACTGTAAAGAATCCATTTCCATGGCTGTGAGTAATTCACATGCTTGTATTATAGGATGTAGAGTGAATGCTATAATCTTCAATGCAATAATTCTCAGAATTATGATTATCCCCCTAATCACACATTCTATATAGATAAAATAGACTTGGAAGCTGCATGATTATGTAATATCACTACAGAATAGTTTAGGTTGGAAGTGACCTAGAGGTCACCTAGTCCAAAGCCCTGCTGAGAGTCAATGAGAGTAGGTTGCTCAGGACTATGTTCAGTCATGTTCTGAATATCTCCAGGGATGGAGACTGCAACTTACACGGGAAACCTGTTCCAGTGTTCAATCACCCTTAGAATAATAATAGAATTAGAATAATAATTAAAAATGAAAACATTTTTTTTCTTAAATTGAAGTGGGATTTCCCATATTTCAGCATATGCTAGCATCATCCTAGCACTAGGCATTTATCACTGGGAGAGACTGTCTCCCTCTTCTTTATACACACCCATCAGACATTTATACAGATTGCTAAAATCCCTCACAGCCTTCGGCCCATTTCTCCAGACTGTCACAGTCTCACTCAATGACAGCACAACTATCTGGTGCATGAACCACTCCATGGAGTCTTATACCAGCTGCAAATGCTTTGACAGTGCACCTTGTCCCAACATCCAGGTCATCAGTGAAGAAATTAAAGAGTACTAGTTCCAGTGTGAACCCTGAAATACAACAACATTGACTGGACTCCAGACAGACTTTTTTTCTGCTGACCAAAACCATTTGTGCCCAACAGTTCAGCCAGCTGTCAGTTCACATCACTGCCCATTTATCTTGTCTATACTTTTTCCATTTGTCTGAAAGAGTGTTATTGAAGGCAGTGTTGAAAGTCTCACTAAAATCAAGGCAAAAACATTAACTGTTCTTCCCTTGTCCACAGAGACAGTTATTTCTTTGTAGAAGGCCATCAGCTTAGTCAAGCATGATTTGTCCTTTAAAAATCCATGCTGGCTATTCCCTAAAACCTTCTTGTCCTTCATACAGGACAGACACACACACAGAGTACAGACACAGGCTTTTAAACAGACTGCCACAGAAAAGGTACCATCTTCAATAGCACCCAAGCACCGGACTCATATACCACACCAGCACAGCCAGCCAGGTCCTCTCCTCCTCTCAGGCTAGCAGAGGCAGCAGGTCTCTGGTGCAGGCATGCGCGTGACATCTTCACTTTCACCAGCATACAGATGCCCTGAGCACCAGCACAGCCCCTCTGCCTGCCCAGGACCCTTACCCATATCCTGGTCCCTCTTCCCAACCCCATGGTTCCCCTACTCACCAGACACTCCAACTTGGTGCCAGCTGCATATACAAAAACAAACACTTGTTCCACAGACAACCTGCATTCACAGGTCTACCAAAATACCTGGACCCTTGCCTACTTGATACCCCAGCCCACACGCAGGATCTCTTACTTATCATCTGGCCCAGCTTGAAGCTTGCCAAAGTGCACATGTATACTCCATGCACAACAGGTTGTGGAAGATGCAGATACTCGTGCCCCCTCCAGCAGCTGGCACCAGGCACTTGGGCTGTGAACTGCAACCCTGCTCCAGCTGCTAGTGCTGAGCCCCACACTTGCCTCAGTCATGCTGGCCCCTCCTTTAGCTGGTTTGGGTACTCATGCTGTTCCCATCCCAGAGGCTGGAGTTTAAAGACCTCCACTACCTCCAAAAGCTGATGCTGAGACCCCGCTTACTCCAGTAGCTGGCATCACAGACCAGGGGCACCAACGCCCCCCCCCCCCCCTCCCCCCCACCATCTGGCTCCAGCAGCCAGAAGCAATTTCCACTCTCACAGGTCTCACTAGAAACTGTTACTTAGTCCTTGCAGCACACATACACATGTGAGAAACAACCTGCAGCCAATAACACGGGCTCAGGAGAGGATCTCGGTGAAGTAGCATTTTTATTCATGATTGCAGTGGTGGGTGTCCTGTTAGCAGGAGCGCACAGCAGAAGTGTGTCATAACCTTATACCTCCTATTACCCGACACTTGATTCCTCCCATTTCCTCATTGGCTGAGTACTACAGGTTCACAACCTACTCGATGCTTGTTACTATACGATATATGTACAATTTTATTTGACCAACCTTTAATTTCTTCTTTTCCCCCTTTTTCCTTTTTTTTTTTTTTTTTTTTTTCTTCTCTTGTGGCTGGAGGGGCCCATGACTTTTTGTTTTTGCTGATTCTGCAACTTCTTGTTTTCCTTAAACATCCTCCTTATCTTGGGAAAGGGAGACCTTCCATTGTCCCCTTATCTGTTTAACATACTCCCCACTGTTATGCCTGCGCAATCACTTTTGAATATGCAAGGTTAGCAGAATTTTCTACTGCAAAAAAAAGAACTTTAATTCTCACACACATGGAATACAAAGTGAGATAGTTAAATATTTAATTCAAGATGATAAAACAGACTGTGGTGGTATGGCACAGGGCTCATCCAGACAAGTGCACTGACCAGCCCTATAGTACGTGAAACTGGCCCCTTTTATACTTCTAACACCTCCTTGCTCCTCCCTGCTCCCCCTTCTCCAGCACATTGCCTCATTAATTTACATAGTCCTACTGTCCTGGTTTTGGCTAAGACAGAGTTAATTTTCCTCCTAGTAGCTGGTAGGGTGCTCTGTTTTGGATCTAAGATGAGAATAATGTTGATAACACACTGATGTTTTAATTGTAGCAGAGCAGTGCTTACACTAAGCCAAGGACTTTTCAGTTTCTCATACAGCCCTGCCAGTGAGGAGGCTGGGGGTGCAGAAGGAACTGGGAGGGGACAGACCCAGGACAGCTGACCCAAACTGTCCAAAGGGGTATTCCATACCATCTGACATCATGATCAACAATCAATATGGGGTGGCTGGGGCTGGAGGGTAGCACTGCCACCTGGAGGCAGGCTGAGCATGTGGTGAGCAATTGCATTGTGCATCACTGGTTTTGTACACATATTACTATTATTATTATTATTAATTTCTCTTCCTTTTCTGTCCTATTAAAATATCTTTATCTCAACCCACAAGATTTTTCATCTGATCCTGGTCAGGTTAAACCACAACACCTACCCACCCCATCCTGGAATGTTGGGTCTGCATCCTTGGTTGCAAAGTCCAGGTTTTCCTGCAACTTCTTGCTATCCCGTCAGTTAGTGTGACCTGATCAGATTTTTTCTGGTTATTGTTTCTTAATGGTAATTGGCCAGATTTTAAGACTCTGTGTGTTTGTCTCCCTCTTTTCTTACCCTCCCAACTGAAAAAAATAAACATTTTCATACTCCACATAACCTTACCAAATAGTGCCACTGACCAGGTTTTTCTTTACGCAACCTCCCTTATCAGCCAGGTTCACCTCTTTATGTTCTTGTTTATGGCTTCTTTTACCAGATACCCTTAAAGGATCAGACACTTCCTATCCACATACACTTACAAGAGGCCTCACAATGATATCATCCTGCTCCCTCAGTGCTCACTCACATGTATCCCATCAAGTCCCATGGACTCGTTTACATCCAATTTGTTTAAATGTTCCCTTACCTTATCCTCTACTACTGAATTAACTTCCTTGTTCTAGAATTTCCCACTGGTCTCTTAGATCTGTTATTCCTGAAAGCAAATAGTACAAGCTAAGAATGAAGCAATTAAGGTATTGAGTACTGATGGCTTTTCCATTTCTTTTTTCACCAGGTCCCATTCCCTGTTCAGCAGCGGGTCCATATTTTCCCTCTTTTCTCCTTTTCCTGCTGATATATCTGTAGAAACCCTCTGTATCCCTTGTCAGATTAAAATGCAGGTTGCCTGTGGCCTTCCTAACCTCCCCATGCATACTCAGACATTGTTTCTATATTCCCCCTATGTCAGCTGACACTGTCTTCACCTCTTGAGTGCATCCTTTTAATGACTGAAATTTGTCAGGAGCTCCTTTTTCATCTGTATATGTTTCTTGCCACCAGTGCTTGATTTCCTGCTCATTGGGAAGGACCATTCTTGAGTTTGCAAAACGGTTATCTTTGAAAATCAACCAGCTGTACCCATGTTCTATCCAGGACGAAATCCTCTGGGTTCTTCCAAGCAGATCCCTGAAGAAGCCAAAGTTTGCTCTTCTGAAGTCCAGCGTTGTCATCTTGCTATATGCTATGTTTTCTGTTCTCAAGGTCCTTAACTTCACTAACTCATGGTTAGTGTAGCTAAGGCCAGCCCTAACTTTCACATCCCTATCCAGTTCTTCCTTGTTTGTAAATATCGGGTTTAGGATAGTATCTCCTATCATTAGCTCCTTGATCACCTGTATCTGGAAATTGTCATCAATTCAATCCATAAATCTGTTGGGTTACTTGTGTCCTGCTGTGTTTCCTTTCCAGCAGGTATGGAGGAAGTCCAAGTCCCTTATGAGGAACAGGGTCTGCAAACATGAGGCTTCGTCCAGTTGTCTAAAAAAGGCTTCAGTTATTTCTTCCTGATTATGTGGTCTGCAGCAGACACTCATCACAACATCACTTGTGCTGGTCTTTCCAGTAATCCCAACCCATAAACTTTCATCTGAATTTATCTGCATTCATCTCTGGGGATCCCAGCACAAGAAAGACATGGACTTGTTAGAGTGGGTGCAGAGGAGGGCCACAAAAATGATCAGAGGGCTGTAGCACCTCTCCTATGGAGACAGGCTGAGGGAGTTGGGGTTATTTAACCTGGAGAAGAGAAGGCTCCAGAAAGACTTTGTAGTGGCCTGCCGGTATCTAAAGGGGCCTACAGGAAAGGTGGGGAGGGACTCTTTGTCAGGGAATGTAGTGATAGGACAAGGAATAATGAATTTAAAATATAAGAGAGTACATTTAAAATAGATATTTGGAAGAAATTCTTCACTATGAGAGTGGTGGGGCACTGGAATAAGTTGCCCATAGTTGTGGATGCCCCATCCGTGGAAGTGTTCTAGGCCAGGTTGGATGGAGCTTTGAGCAACGTGGTCTAGTGGAAGGTGTCCCTGCCCATGGCAGGGGGGTTTGAACGAAGTGACCGTAAAGGTCCCTTCCAACCCAAACCTTTCTATGATTCAATGATTCTATGATTCTAAAATATGGCTTCTCATGTGACCCAAGGCAGATTTCCGTACATTCATGATGCTCTGCCACATAAATGGCAGATCCTCTTCTTCATTATCCTAGGCTGTCCTTCCAAAAGAGACCATCTACTACAGTGCACCAATCATGTGAGCTATTCCACCATAGTTCTGTCATCCAAGTGAGATATTAGCCCTGCAACTATAGGCATATCTCTAATTTCTCCTGTTTGTTCCCCCTATGCACACACTGGTATACAAGCACTTCAAAGACACATCCAGTTATGCACATTTCCCAGAGAATGTATGAGAGCTTTCCCCCTTATCCTGTCCTATAGGTCCTTCCTTATTTGTGCGCATACAGTTGAGGTGGGACCCTTTCAAGCCTGTTTTATTTATTATGAGGTCCCTGCTTTTTACATTACCCTGCACAATTTGCTTGGCATTAAAATATGTAGCAGAGTGAACATCATAGCAGAAGACATGGCAGAATACTTATATGAGCAGTGAAGACAGATATAACAACAGCATAGTGGAAAGAAAAATAAAGAAAGAGAGTGAGGCATGACAATGAAAGAGAGATGTGAATGTTTGTAAAGGATCCAGAGCAAAGGACAACACATTCAAATATGCAGCCACTCATCAAACACCAGAGGAGGTCCCTGGTGTTGTTAGAATTATTCCTATTGCCTGAAGCCTACCCTAGGCTATGTCACTACTGTTCTCACTCCAACAGGACAGACAGAAGGATAGAGCAAACAGACAAATGATTAGTTTCCCCATAGTGAAATAATGTAGATATAGGAGTTCATTCTTTTTGAGGCATACTTTATTACTATTTTTATTTTATTTTTTTTTAACTGCCTGTAATCTCTGTATCATTTTGATGCAGATCACTCCGTTCAAGTCATGAATGACTAGATTCTCTGCTTCATCTTCCTGTTCTGTTTTGGCCTTAGCCCTTCGGTATAGTTCATGTTGCAGGATAATTTTTTTTAGTAAGTGAGAAGACAAAAATAAACTAGTACTTTGATAAATGCTGTTTAGTGGAGTATTACCTTATTACTAGGAAGCTGATGTCACAAACAAGGATTAAAAACTTCTTTCTTTGAGAAAACCAGCAATTCTTAGAGCTTCTTTACAGTTTTATTATGAAATCTGAGGATGCAAAACTTATTATTTTTGAACTTAGGAAAAATTATTGCAGCTCTCAGAAATTAAATGCACCATTTTAAACCATTCAGCTCTGACTGAGACTGTAAAACAGCTATGCCGGATGTGTAGCACAATTACTTAACAACTAATCTATTTGGATCTTTTCACTGCTGGACTATCTGACCTCAGCATGTAGAGTAGACGTAATACTTCTGAGACAGAATTTGCTTTCACACAACTCTAATATATATATATATATATATATAATGAATGGTTATATGTGTGTGTGTGTATATATATATATATACACACATGTATATACAAAATGTGTGGTTCTGAGCTATACCAATTGAGGTCCTTCTGTAGCTATTGGAGACAAAGGTGACTCCAGTGGGAAAATGAATCCATTCTAGGTAATAAGACTGTCCAGGCGATTCAACTTCATTGATTTTGAAGAGAATCTGTTAAAATACTTTAAAATAGATGCTTCACTTTAAAATGATGAAAGCTGGGATACGGTCAATCCTTGTCTCAATGTTTAGATTTGATGCCTTATTTCTCACAATATATGATTGCTACCCTAATAAGCTATGTAGATCTTTATCATCATTTCTTGGTGCTGGTGTAATTCTATTAGAAAATAGGTACACGGGTTAATTTCCTCAAGGACACTTTTGAAGACGAGCGACTTGTATAGAGTTTCTCACAATTCCCTAATATACCTATATATTATTTCTAGAAAGTCTCCTCAACCTTTATTTGAAGCACAACTGTTTCTTATATATACAATGAACTGCAAGAGAATGAATATCTCTTGAAAATTTGTCTGCAAAGACTGAATTATGAGTTTAAATGGAAATGTCTCAATACTGATATCTCATCTATTTTTATCTTCTATGATTCTAAGATTCTTTTTGCTATTTGTTCTTCTGGTTGGACAGGTATATTGCATTCATTGGAATTTACATCATCCTAAATTCTAGACTGATGAAATCATGGGAGGTTGCAATACTAGTTGCTATTATTATTATTATTACTGTTATTATTATTATTATTATTATTCATCATCTGAGAAGTTATCTTCCAGTGTTAAAAACAGCAGAGAACATAAAACTCTACCAGCAAATAGAATCAAGAATTGTATACTAACCCTGCTACCTAGTTCAAGCAATTTGCTGAAATCTGTTATTTTGTATCATATATTACTCAAGGAAGTTCATATTGAAACAAGCTAAAATAAATAAATAAATTAGTAGCATTAGAAGGATAATTAGTGAATATCATACCTGATTTCTGGAACTAAAGCAAACTAGAAGAGTCTAGGAGAAAAGTGTATTTATTATTATTATTATTTTTAATTATTTTTATTATTCTTATTGTAATTTTTAACCTACTTAGTAAATGCTTTAGGGAAGCAACTTAAAAAGTGGTATGTAACTGGGAAAATTACCATTGCATTTGAGGAGACACTTATCTTCTAAGAGTTCCTCTTCTATTGTGTGCGCACAGAAGAGAAAGGTCAGGAATACAGATGGAGACTGGTGGCTGAAATTCGAAGTTATCTTGGAAAAGGGAACATTTCTTACTGCAGCTGGATGAATGAATAGAAAAAAATATGTAGAATTAATGAGGGGAAAGACTAGGCAGATGGAAGACAAAAAGAAGTACTAGGGAGTAACTTTTGTGTGTATTTTGTCTATCTTTTGTCTATCTTTGTCATCTGCTAGAATGTCTAGCGATGTGATAGAGTGAACCTTTCCTTACAACAGGTCAAAACCTGCCCAGCAAATGTAATTTTCCATTAAAAAGACTGGGTGCATCACAATGAAAGCTTTTTTTTTTTTTTTTTTCCCCCTAAGAATCTAACAATCTTTATAATTTCTGTATATTACCTTTCACCTCTAGAACTATATCTGAGAAAAAAAAATACATAAAACCTAAAACAACAATGTACAAGGACTGTGAAATGTAAATATAACTACTCAATCAGACAGAAGGACTGAAACTTTCTGCTTGAATGTCTACCCAGCCATATCACTGCTTACAGAAAAACAGGTTCTTTTTTTTTTTTTTTTTTTTAATGAAGCAAAAGTGCAAGTAAACAAATGAAAAAACTAAATAGAAAAATAAGGTCACATGGAAGACAAACAGTAGGGGTGTATAATTTTACCTTGACAATTCTGAGGGCTGAGAACATGCTAGTTCACTCTTGAGTACATCACAAATTATTCACATATACAAAATCAAAGTGGAAGCGGTATTTTGGACATTCTTTTAGTGCGTAGAAGAAGCATCAAATGAGACATCCTGTTATAACCTATAATCCTGTACAAGTAATTAGAAATTTCATGAAACACTTAAAAGAAGCGG
This sequence comes from Anser cygnoides, assembly GCF_040182565.1. Taxonomy (NCBI): domain Eukaryota; kingdom Metazoa; phylum Chordata; class Aves; order Anseriformes; family Anatidae; genus Anser; species Anser cygnoides. The sequence goes on along the minus strand of NC_089873.1, from coordinate 161,570,019 downwards.
AAAAAGAAACAGAATAGCAATAACATTCACACATACATATAAATATAAATAAATAAATATATATATATATATAAAAAAAAGAAGACAAAATGCAGTACATTGGTGGTTGAGGTTTAGCCTCAGCAGGCAACTTTATGCCACATAGCTGCTCACTCCCTCTCTCCAGGTGAGATGGGGGAGAGAATCAGAAAAATAAATATGAGAGAACTCGTGGGTTGAGATAAAGACAGTTTACTAGGTAAAGGAACAGCTGTGTGTTTAAGCAAAGCCAAGCAAGGAATTAACTTGCTACTTCCCACCAGCAGGCAGGTGTTTAGCCACTTCCAGGAAAGCAGGGCTCATCATGCATAACGGTTCCTTGGGAAGACAAACGTCAGCACTCCCAACATTCCCCTCCCCCTGCTCCCCCACCTCCTCTTTCTTTACCCATCTTTTATTCCTGAACATGACACCATATGGTATAGGATGTCACTTTGGCTAGTCTGGGTCAGTTGTCCTGGCTGTGCCTCCTCCCATCTCCCTGTGTACCCTCAGCTTCCTTGCTGTCACGGTAACATAAGAAGCAAAAACAGTCCTTCGCTCTGTGTAAGTACTGCTTTGCAACAACTAAAACATCGGTGTGTTATCACCACTGTTCTCATCAAAAATCCAAAACACAGCACTGTGTGAGCCTCTACAAATAAAATTAACTCTGTCCCAGCAAAAACCATGACAGTAATTAAAAACTTAATAAAAGGAGCATGCATTTGTCTGCATGTTGCACCTAAGATTTAACATGCATGAAAAATGTTGTATAGCATAAAGACAGAATGACATGTAAAGGGGTACAATCTTGTGATACTACATGAGATAAGAGACATTTATAATTTATTACTCATCAAAAAAAAAAAAAAGGTAAGATGGTTCCTGAAGAAAGCTATTATAGTTTGAATTGCTGCATTTCTTATAGTAAATGAGGATAGCTAGCATTCTTTGTCAGACAACTACAAGCAGTACCAGGTGGGACAGTGGTCCTATTTTATGTTTCACATATTTGTTCGGAAACACAGTGGTCACTATTGTGCATAGGAAAATATTCAGATATAGTTTTAGTTTAAGCCTAGGAACTAGGTCAGAACAAATCTTGATGGAGGTCATATGGTGTCTTTAGGGAGGAGTAAAACAAGACACTCTGTCTATTTATTTATTTATTTAAATAAAAGATTCAGAGACCTTCTGAATCATATGGTGTGGCTGACCTATTTATCTTTTTTTTTTTTTTTTAATTATTTTTCTTGTTTTTCTCAAAGATTCATACTGTTCATTTCTGGACAAATCTGGAAAAATGTACCAGAAGCAGATTTTGCAGGTACTAAGTATGAAAAATTACTCAGATTTTTTTTAAACTCCAATTATATAATATCCTCAAGGTCTTGCACTGTGTGACATAGCGTATATGAATATCTGGTTCATTTTCTGTATACCGTTCCTGATTTTATAAGCATGTATTGTGTATGCCTCAGATATCTCATCTGAACTGAAGAATCACGTACAGTTGAACATCAACCAAAATGTTGTTTGTTATTAACCATGCTTTTCTTTTCTTTTTCTTTCTTTTCTTTTCTTTTCTTTTCTTTTCTTTTCTTTTCTTTTCTTTTCTTTTCTTTTCTTTTCTCTTCTCTTCTCTTCTCTTCTCTTCTCTTCTCTTCTCTTCTCTTCTCTTCTCTTCTCTTCTCTTCTCTTCTCTCTTCTCTTCTCTTCTCTTCTCTTCTCTTCTCTTCTCTTCTCTTCTCTTCTCTTCTCTTCTCTTCTCTTCTCTTTCTTTCTTTTCTTTCTTTCTTTCTTTCTTTTTTCTTTCTTTCTTTCTTTCTTTCTTTTTCTTTCTTTCTTTCTTTCTTTCTTTCTTTCTTTCTTTCTTTCTTTCTTTCTTTCTTTTTCTTTCCTTCCTTCCTTCCTTCCTTCTTTCCTTCTTTCCTTCTTTCCTTCTTTCCTTCTTTCCTTCTTTCTCTTTCCTTCTTTCCTTCTTATCTTTTCTTCTTTTATTATTAAACTCACCAAAATCACATGTAGTCAAGATAAAGGTGATCGATTAATTTACTCAGTTGCACAGTAATGTTTTTTGGTTTGTTCACTGTCCTTTCAATAATAATTTCTTATATTCTGTTTGCTTCTTTGGTTGCCTTTTTATAGTTTACTGATGTTGTAAAAGAATTATGAACTCAACATCTTTTCTGTTCTTGCAACATTTTAAAATGTTAATCATAAGCGTACATCAGAAACAAGGAAATGAAGTTGTATTATTTTCTGTAAACTAATCTATTGCTTTCATAGCATTGCTATTTTTAGCAATCTTAGTCTGATCCAGAGCTCACAAATAATAGGAATACACTGTAGAGTTGTTTTTTTTGTTTGTTTGTTTAATAACTGCTAAACTGCATAGGGAAGTTAGAGTTTCAATTTTTAATATGCAGTGCAACTGAAATTTCCAGTTAAGTGAGTGAAATAAATTCTTATCTACAAAAAAAAAAAAAAAGTCATATGTGCAGTCTACAGCTGTGATAATATTAGTTACCCCAGACTCTGACTTGATAGAGTGAAAATATTTTAATATGTTGCCATGTGCACCGTAATGTAAAAAGAGTAAAATGTAAGTTGCTGAAATATGTGAGATCCAATTTAAACATCAAGCCTGCATGAAAACTGTTGCTATCTTTTGAAATTACATTACTTTCAAAAAGATTCCTTGATCTTCACTATTTAATCAACGGAGACAGATACTTAAAACATATCATGGGGAGGATCCTATTCACATGGAATTTTTACCTAAATTTCAATGTTTTTGTTTGCTTCTTTGTCTGTTCTGCCAGAAGCTTACAAAGTTATCTAATCCCTTCTGTTAACTATATAGATAATATAGAGTGGGACTGATTTCTTAGTGTTAGGTGTTCATTAACAATGTAAGTGATGTATCAGCTCAGATTTTTTTAGGCCCATTAAGCATAGAGGAAATAGATATGCTATCCCAGAAAGTGTGCTAAAGTTGAGATTAACCTTTGTCCTATTTTAATATAAACATCTACTACAATGATTACAGTTCATCCTACATACCTTATACACCTTAGATACAACTCTTATTTTTGCATACAGGAAAAAAAAAAATCTCTTTTTTTTTTTTTTCCCAGAGTACAAACCTAATACAGAGAAATCCCAGATAAAAGCTCCAAACAAACAAACAAACAAAAAAACCAACCAACCAACCAACCAAAAAAACACTATTCATTAGGTTTTAGGCACTTAATATAACATAGAATAGATCCTCCTAGTAAGCACACATGAAAATAAATTAATCCTCCCAAAGTTTAACAATTAAATAACAATTAGAATTGACTAGTCTGAACTAATTGCTTAGCTTTAGAATTTTATTTTTCTGTGTGCTAGGAAAAGAAATGGACCTCTATATCAATTCATGTTCCAATGTAATTTGGTTTCATGTGTAAAATTGTTGTGGCAAATACTTTCAAAGAAATTAAAACTTCAAAGGGAATTCTACTGTTGCTTAGGGTAGCAGGTACAGTAGACAGATAACATTTAGACACAAGTTAGGCAGACTAAAATATGCATATTCCTTCTTTTTAAAAAGCTTCTTACAAAATTAAGGATTTAGTTACATTGCATACATCAAAAATTAAAACATCTAAACAACATCTACTTAGCACTGAAAGTCTTTTATCTAGATAAAAGTATGTTTCTTAAAGACAAAAATTTGTTTAGGAATTTTCATTAAGCATAACAAAACTGATAACGATAAATATACCTTAATGTTTTCACTGTGTACCTGTTTGTTTGGACAATTATCAAGCTTTAGATCCATAATTCACTGAAATATTTAATTTTTCAAACAGTACATAGCTTTTACATATAAGGGCTACTTTGTTCACAGTCACATGTTGACACAGATTTTAAAAATGTATTTCTTTGAGCAGTTATACAAGAAAATGATTGTTGCCACAGTTCTTTTATTGCACAGCTCCGTATCTTTCACATCTAATTTGTACTTCATGGTTTAACGCATGTGCTACTGTCTTTTCCAGAAAAAAAGGGAGGGTTGGTTGCAAAGTTTATTTTGACTGTGTCCTGGGTTATAGCCATGCAACCAAAATCTGTATGAATTACAATTCTATTTTACTTATTTCTCTTACACCAGAACTAAATATGAAGTAAGATTATGTCCCTTCAAAACAAATCCTGTACCTTTCACTGAGCACATGATATTCGGGGGGTGGGGAGGGGGATGGGGGTGGGGATAGGGAGGAGGTTGTTGTTTCACAGAGATAAGCAAATTATGTCACTGGTATATACATCAATGTCTGGTCCTCTGTCCTTGAATAGTATAACACCCTTTACTGTATTTTACAATATTTACAGTCAATACAGTATCCTTTTTAATAGAAGTCTAATCAGGATATTTCCATTTAAATACAAATACAAAATTCCTGGCATATACATATGAACCATTCGAAAATGGTGTTATTTTTTATGTTTATAGACAAACTTGCTAAATAATTCCCAATTTGCTACCAAAACCATCAGCTTTCCTTTCCAGCTGACTTTTTAGATGAGGGCTGAGTATTTGCAGTTTTCCTAGGAGTAGTCCAGCTTACAATAGAAGACCTTAATGGAAATACAAAGTATTAATGACAAGAGGAGGCATTCCATAAGTCCTACTGAGATTTCAGGAAAGCATATGATTAGTAGTGCACCAATCTGGGGAAATAAAAAATGCAGCAACACCTCACCTCACCCAAAAAAAAAAAAAAAAAAAAAAAAAAAGCCTAAACTTTATGATGTCCTGAATGCAAAAGAAAAAGTGAATTCAGCTAAATTTTTGCATGGATCAGTGTGCATACAATAACAGTTAAGAAGCAAAAAAAAAAAAAAAAAAAAAAAAAGGCTGAAGAAAATTATAATCACAACTTTGGCTGAACTTCAGGCAATGGTGCTATAAAGAGAAAATTAGGTTTTGGAGAAAAGCATGAATTTAACAACATTCTTATTAGGCAGAAATAAGAAGTTAGACTGAATTTTGTCGGAGTGAAAAGAGGCAGTTGATGGAATATACATGGCAAAAATAATTGGGTAAAGCCTTAAGGAACCCAAAGTCCAACTGAAAAATGAGTGAATCTTCATGTTCACGATGTCAAAAGCCCTGACACTGACTATCCTTCAGTGCAAGCGACATTGTGATAGAAAACTCTAAGAAAGTGAAATTCAGCCTTTGGTGTCTTTTACCCCTCATTGCCAACAGCTACAATGGAACTAATTGCCTTAATTTATCTTTAAATAGACACACATTGCTATTATTCATTTAAATTATAACCAGATGAAATAAGACAGAGAATAATAGCAAAGCCTAGAACAAAATGATATACATCACTGGTATAATACAAACTATCTTGAAATGTTTTTGAAGTCAATAGAAGTCATACCATTGACCTCAACAATTTTGTAAACTGCAACCAGATTATTATTTTTTATTGTCATTTAATGGGTTATTCAAATGACATATGAAATCTGTCAATGGTTTATCCACATATATTAGAATGATCTCATACAAGTAATTGCATTTAATTAATTAAATCTGTATTATTCTTGTCAAGGATTTGTCTTCTCTGCAACACCAAAATAATCCGATGGAATCTGTCATAAATAGGCAACTAATTTTGGAATTTTTGCTGGCAATTGTCAGCAAACTAAAAATAAAAACTGTAAATGTTGCTGTTGGTTAGATCCATTATACCTTGTATATGTTAATATAAGTGTCATGATATCCCAAGATTTTCTTCCCCATACTTTCAGCACTTACCATAATAAAGACAGAGCAAGGTTGTCAGTTCACTGGTTAGTACGCTTACTCACTCCAAAAAGATGTTACGATGCACCAAAGCCAGGAAACAGATTCTTGATAATATTGCTATTTATTGATTTCAAATAATAAATAGCTAAACACTTAACACATTTGCATAACAAACCAAATTCCTGCAAGTCTGATTCACTGGTTAAACAGTAATTTCAGAGCGTATTGGCCCAGAAGTAACTGGAAGAAACACCCACCCTGAAATCAGAAAGGAGGAGTTAGTGTATTTTTCCTTAAGGGTCCCCAAACAGGTTGTTCCCAAGGTTGTGTGTTCTCTGCCAGTCCTCTACCTCTGCTTGCTACTACTGCTGTGATGGAAGCAGCACTTACGTGACTACACAGCTCTTTTGCAGGCCAGTGGCCTTCACTTCAGTCTTTGAGTAACAGCAGGGAAAACAGCAGATTGACTGAGAAACTTGCTACTACAGCAGTGTATTTGTGTGCTCCAAGTTTGGTGTCACAATCCCAGACTTGCTGTTTCTAGCTGAGATGGGTCTTTTTTGATCCAGCAGTCAGATCACAGGTCAGCGGATTTTTCTGCCCCCATCTTTTATTTATTTAGTTAGTTATTTAGTTATTTAGTTATTTCTGTTGATATACTTGAATAGACAAAATCCAAGTCTTTTTTTTTTTTTCAAGAGATTAAATATATCCTAAAATTAGCAATAGCCTCCTCTTATAAAGCACTAACAAAATGTTATTCATTTTGTTTATTCATACGTATAAGATTGCATTTTTCATAACTTGTACTTTATGGAAAAATAAATAATTATGTAAACAAGCCCCATAGTTATTTCCTTCTTTGGTTTTTGTTTTCCATGAACATAGCATTTCACCTTTGCTATTTGAATCAAATATTACAAAATACAAAAGAAATCAAGAAAAAAAAAAAAAGGAGAGATTATTTATTTAATTGTTCTCTAGATAAGTGCACTAATAAATAAAACCTCAAAATTTATAGTAGGCTTGAATCTGTATTTTTTTAATCTCTTTCCTATTTGCATGTCATTTGCATGCTTGAGGATTTTTGACATATTTGGGTTGATTGTTGTTTTTTTCTTCTCCATTATTTGGCATCATCCTTTTTCTTTTTCTTTTTACTTTTTAATAAGCTGTATAACTTACGTTCAGTGATCCAAAATATTCTGTACACTTAAGATTCAAATGAGAATAAGGGAAGGAGGAAAGGAGTATTCCTATTTCTTTACATCTTTGATGTACTTATGCTTTAGAAAATTGGTCTAACTTTATTATATAATTATAAATGTATTTGCTTTGTAGAGATAAAATCACTCAGTGTTTGCACTAAAATACTGTATTCAAGTAATTTTGTTCCTGTGAGTAACTAATTAGAAAAGAACTGGAATGTTCATTGATCCTACTGAGTTCTTGTATAATTTGCTTCTCTGCAAAGTCTGCAGAAAGAAAGATATCCAAAGAAAGATTTAAAGAAACATATTTTTTCTAAAACTACCAAAACTAAAAATGGTATAAAAGTAGGTCTCCATCAATCCAAGACTTTAAAAATGAGATACCTTAAGCTTGTGGCATGCTTTTTCTATCTTTTTTTTTTTCATATATATATAAGAGTATTTTTTTGTACCAATACATTACCGAACTGTGTATCAGACATAACATTATTTCACCCAGCTATAATGAAGAAAATAATTCAAAATTATCATTAATTAATTTTTAATGTTTCCACAAACTTTGCTCATTGATGTACTTTTATCCATATCAATTCCTCCTTTTTCTGCTATATTTGAGTACATTCTCCAGAATGTTGAAGGCTGCTAAGGATTACAAAGACTTAAATTGCCTGTTACATGTCTTAGTCTTGGTGTATCTTTCCTCACAAACACAAGTTCAAACTCATGCCTTTCAAGCTTTTGGAAAAGCTAAGGCTGTACAGAGTTAAGTAAGAGTGGCATAAAACTGTCAGTTTCAGACATGGAGTATTTTACCAATACACCCTACCAGTCCTTCAAACAAATTTCAGACTAACAGCAGTAGAAATGAGACACAATAGGATGGACAGAATGGATTCCAAAATGTACACCTCAGCTTTTTTGGTCTTGTATTGGTCTTTGTATTTGTTTGTTTGCTTTTCCTTTTCTTTTACTATTAATACGTGCTCTTCTGAATGCTCATTCTAGGCGGGGTTTGAATGACTGTACTGATTATGGTGAAAATCTAGAAGTGCAAGGGTGTCATTCAGTCTCTTTAGGGACTAAATAGATTATTAAACCCATGCTATTTTCCAGGTTTCTCAGGTTCCTGTCACTAATAGACCAACACTATTCAGATGTTCCTCATAGGTCCCAGTAGTTCTAGCTCCACAGTTACCTTCACCTCAGCTTTCATAAAATGTCAGGTGCTGTCTGGATTCGCAATGCCATATTACCCTAGACCCATCTCCCATACAGATATGTCATATATTCATCATGACTCAGGTGAGGTGTCACTGATTTACCTGAATCTTCCAATTCGCATGTTTATGGTTGATATCACTGATCTCTGATTTAGTCAGTAGTCATATAGCAAATGTGTGAAACATGCTAAATTCATTGACATTACTAAGGAACAATTTTGGTGCTATGTTGGATGAAAGGTAACTACCTTTGTATATATCTGGAGCCTTCTAAACAAAGTTTTTCTTCCCATTTCTCTGTATGTATTTTCTCTGAAAAATCTGTATTTCTTCCCTGTTGAACCACATTCTTTAGAAAGTTAGAAGGCTAGAAATAAAATAGAAGCTTCAAGTGATCATACGTGATGGCTAAGTTTAGTGAAAATGTTCTCTGTTTATTAGGTTTCCCTTGTTTTCTTCAAGATCAAGATGAATGATAGATGTCAGAAAACTAACATTTGAAAAAATAATTAAAAATGCCTTTTTTTTTTTTTTTTCTTGCAGCCCATCTAATTTATATATTCTGGTTTAGGCAGCAGGTTTACATGTGCTATAGTACATTTCAATGCTTTTTTAAATTGGCTTAACACATCATTTTCATCACCTCTTCACTGGTAGCATCAAAAGGCTACAATGTTACCAGAACTCAATTTTGCAAATATCCCACAATGTTTGGAATTAACACATTTTGACCTCATAAATTTTATAGCAGAATTCTTTATGATTAAACACCCACTTTATAGACATTTTAATCTAACAGGTTATGAGTGTTGTTGCTTTTATTAGACCATTAGCAAATATATACCTATCACATATACTATCCTATAGTCTTCTTTCCCCTCTTTTGCAAATAACAACACTCTTAATTAGCTAGGCTTCTCAGGAATTTAATTACTTTTGGCTCACATAAGTACCAGATTTTAATATAGACAAGAATTTTCATTCTTTAATTGTTAGGTTTATAGAAGTCTAATGTAACATAAAACACAGGATGACCTCTCTCCCTTCCCAGATGACAGTCTGAAGCTTGGTAATTTTTCATGTTTGCTATCTAGATCAGTGAAGGACTGGACTCCATATGTTACATGATAACTACTAACATAATGTCAAAGATCATAATGAATAACCCAAACTAAGTTTCTCCCTTTTTTGCACACTCACTAAAATTGGTTAAGTGAACCGCAGTATTTTAAGAAGGACCCTGAGGTGGTTTGAACTTTGGAGCAGATCTGTCTTCTTTCTTTTTACTTAAGCTTCCGAAAACACCATGAAGTGTAAGGGTTTATTAGAACAGAGAGTAAAGGAGAAAATGTTATTTTGTTTGTTTATATGTCTTTGCAGTAAAATAAACTGAAAATGATATGGAATAGGATAAAAACTTGGAAACATATTTCACTTGTCACCCAGCTAATTGCAAGACAGGTTGTCTTCTTTGGACTCATTGTCAGTCCATTTTTTTTCCTGTGTTTTTGAGTTATTAGAATCTCTGCACTGTCTATGGCAATTATTTATGAAATGGCTCTACTTTTGTTTGAATACAGTTATTCACTTAAAAGAAACAAATGAACAAAAAGACCTCCAACAACAAAACCCTATTTGGTACTGTAATTATACAGGTCTAATAAAATAGCCTCAAAAAATAAAACTGGATTACAAAACTTCAAAATTTTATGATAACAACTGATGTACATTTAGTCTAAATACATGCAGTTCCTTGTCTTCTGGTGAAGTCAGAAAGTATTTTGTTACATAAGAATTGCTAATTGTTAAATAATGTACATAACCATAACAAGCTGCTACAAAAACTTTGTGTCAGTGTGCTTTAATTTATGACAGCTCTGCAGTTTTCAACCTTTTTTGAAGGGGTTGAGGAAGAGAAACTGCACACAAAAAAAGAGGTCAGGATGCAATTGCTTAGTAATGATAGAAAAAAAACAGGAAACTTTTACATCACCAGTATTCCTTTTTGATTCCTGTAGGAGCAAATCATGAAAAAGTAAAAACAAGTTTCCAGTTTATTCTAAGAATTAACAGTGTTTAGGGCTCCTTGAAATCATTAGGAGCCATGTGCTATTTTGGCCAAGTGTGGGAAGACTTTTTTGCACAGAGAAACTTTCTAGTCTCTAAATTCATTTCACAAAACAGAAAGTGATAAATTTTTTAATATAGGTATTGCTTTTACTTCAACTGAAATATTAAAAACACATGGTGCATATAGCAAACAAAAAGAACTGTCTTAGAGCATCTACTTATACTACATCATTTAAGCTCAGTTTTTGTTTCATATATGGGAAGAAAGTCATGAAGGAGAAAAAAAAAAATGGACAAAAACAGTTAATAGAAGTTTTAAGTGGATGCTACCTCCAGCAGGTCCAAGGCCTGAGGATTTACTCCTAGACACTAGAAATCATTCCAAACCCAGCATCTCTGCTACAAGCCAATGGACATGGGTGCTACCTTCCCATTTGCAGGTTCAACCAGCAGAGAAGCTGAGCACCTATCCTAGACACACACATTGGCACACATACAGATGACACAAGCAGAGGCTGCTGACACAGCCAGTTACAGACTGCCACGAACCAGGCACTGCCTGATTTGCCCACAAGACTTACAATAAATCACTGACAGCCAGGTCCTCTCTGCCTTGGGCTGGCACAGAGTGCAGCTCCCTGGTACGAGTACACACCTCCCCCTCTAGGCTCATCAGTGCATACACACTCGCAGCTGCCCTTCTGCCTGCCCAGCACCACTGCCCGAATCCTGGCCCCTGCCACCTGCTACACAAGTCTCCTACCCACAGACTGCTCCAGTATGAGGCTTGCCAGAAAATGCACACACACACCTTATGCAAACTGATCTGGGGAAGAAACATACACTCATCCACCCAGCAGTTGGCACCAGGCACATGGGCTGTGACCCATAGCCCCACTCTAGCTGCCAGCATTGAACCCTTCACACACCCCAGGCTGGTATGGGGACACACACTGATCCTGCCCCAGTGGCTGTGACTAAAAGACCACCCTGACACCAGTATCTGACACCACAGGCCAGAGATGCCCTCACCCCTGGTCTGACTCCAGCAGCTGGCCCCAAATTGACTCATGCTGGTTCCCCATAGAAGCTGTCACTTAGACTTTCAGGTCATAAACACACATAAGATGACTACACAGAGTTGACCCCTATCCTCTTGCACATTCTTTCATGAGTGTGGATAGTACAATCCAGTCAGTACTTGACGCCCATGCAGGTATCCTGATCAGCTGCAAAATCCAAGTTGTCCCTCTCTGAAATGATTCCTACAAGTTCTTGATAGACCATGAAGAAATGTGACCAACAGTATGTTTATTGTCATTGTCTCCACTGTGTTTTCCAGGTCTATGCCTTTGTATGTCTTGTTTATTGCCTCCCATTTTTCTTCTCAAACCACTTCTACATGGTTCTCAATCAGACGATATTATTGAAATAAATATCCTCACACTCCACCCTTATCAATTGATATAACTGTCCTAGTTTGTTTATTGATATTTTCTCCATTGCCAGATCTGTGCCCCTGTATGTTTTGCTTCTCCCATTTCCTTAGTATCCCATTTTTACAAGCTCCTTGATCAAATAACCTTAAGGGTGTAGATGCTCTCTATTTACACATACTCTTTAAAAAACAAACAAACAAAATGACTACTACACATAAGATGACTACTACATCGTTTTGACATGCTCCCTCACGATATTCTGGAGGACTGATGAAGAAACTACCTGTGCTCCAGAGTCCCTTACTGCTGCTCCCAGGGCTCTGTTATCCTTCTTGATACTCCTCATACTGGCTCTTGCTTTATCACTGGTGCTGATGTGAAAAAAACCAGCAGCAGATAATAGTGGACTGAACAAGGCTTGGTAGTCTATTGGTGACATCCTTGATACAGGCCCCCCCAGTGAAAATGTCTACTATTCCTACTATTTCCAAGTCTTCATCTTTTTACATATATATAAAGATATCTATCTATCTATATAATATTTCTTATTTCAGATGAGCAGAGTAATGAATAAATGTAACTGAACATGCTATTCAAGCCTACAGGATAAATGCTCAAGTACATCTAAAATAGCAGGGCAATGTTCACTTATATTTGTTTCAGGCTAACAGTATCAGAGCGTCTCAGGGTTAGAACAGGCTGCTCTTCTGTCTGGGTATTGCAGTCTGCAACTAACATTTATGCAATACCAATATATCTATGAAGAGGAGATTCATGACCCTAAGCATTATCAGCTTTATTTTAAACACTAACGCACATCAATATTATTTATTATTCAGGATATACTGTGTTTAAAATGTGTGATTCAGGTCAGACTCCAAGATCATCATGTTTAAAATTCAGACAGAGGCAGTGCTAGAGGGGATCGTAAAAGAAAGGGATAACCTCTGGATTAATTAATGTATTACTAAGGATTTTATAATCATCTTTTTTTTTTTGTACATTCTGATCACAGGAATATGATAACTACTGAAGTTAACCAGGCCCAAAGCCAAGCTTTTTCATGCCTTAAGAAAAATTCAGGTTACATCTTCTGTAGTCCATCTATATGCTACACAAAATGATGATCAACCCTCCTGATTTCTGTTGAATTTAACGTAATTAACAGTGACATGTAGATCAATATTGTTTAGGCTTCCTTCCCCATAACTTTTAGTTAGAAGGATATTTAGAGATTTCTAATTAGGAAGGAAACTGGTTCAAGGACTGTATTTGCTAAAATGGTATATTTTAAATAGCCAACATAAATCTTAATGCCGCTTAAAAAACCTAGCAAATCTGGCAACAATTCAGGTTTATTTTTAGTGTCTTAATCAGTCCGTGCTTGATACTTTCTTTTCCTTTCTTTTACTTTTTAAGTGTTAATTGTCTTGGCTTTTCAGAATGTTATAGTAGGGAATTCCTGGTTTATAAGCTTATTAAAATATTTTTGAGTGGTATCTTTACTTTACACCAACATTAAAAATCTTAGTTGTCATTTAAACCTAGGCTTTCTTTCTATCACAAGGTTGGAATGCAAATAGAACTGAAATGGCATTGTGCATTCAGTGCTGATTTATATTTAGGGAGCTGTCAAACAAATTATCAGTCTTCTATGGAACAGTTTTCTAAATACTAGTAGCTTTTATTTATTTATTTATATATATATATATATATTTGGTATGATTGCTGTGTTTCTGGTATTGTGGAAATATTTTTATATCCCAATGGAATTTCTAGTGACAGCTTGAGCAAAATTTGATGGATGGTTACACTGCTTTATTTAAGAAGCTTAACTCTGAGACCAGTCTTCCTGTATAATAAAAGGAGAGAGAAAACTGTATAAAACTATATCTAAAGTAACACACCAAGAACTGCTTGTGTTGTACTGTGAACCACTAAAGGTGTACAACAGTAATTTCTTTCTTTCATATAAAGAGAGGATTTAAAACTGTTACGGTTCAAGCATAAAGTTTTCCTGGCATCATCTCTCTCTCTTTTTTTTTTTTCTTCTTCTTTAGTCAGAGAATTAATTATCACAACAGAAATCAGAACTGTGATTATTATTATTATTATTATTTATATATATTTTAGGTTCCGGAATTTCATACAAGGTTTGTTGTTGCTATCTCTTGTTGTGAGACTCTTAGAACTCACAAACTGTTTGAATGTTGTGAACTTTACCTCCTCACTCTACTCATGGTATCCTTCCCATCTTGAAAATATTATCCTTATGTTTATTTTTATTAAACGGCAAGTTTTTTTTTTTCAAAAGTTTTTTTCACTCAGATTTAGAAGCAGTGAAAAAAAATAATAAAAATAAAATAAAATAAAATAAAATAAAATAAAATAAAAAACATACATGCACATATATATATAGTACACTTATTTAGAAAGATAACTAGAACCTAATGAACAGATGAAGCTTCTGCTGTCCCAAGATAAGAACAAGTGAATATTCTGACAAAAAAGGGAAAAAAGAAAAAAAAAAAGAAAAAAAAAGAAAAAGCATTAGGCAGAATGATATTCCTTGTCAGAAAAAAGTCTTAATCAGTCTTTTTAGGAAGAAAGACTCTCCCAAGACCTCAGCCTATGACCGGACTGATTCATCTATTTTTAAAAGGTTGTGATTCACGTGTTTCTTGAGAATAAGCTTCAGGAAGTGCACACTTTTATTAAATATCAACCTTTCTATCAATCACTAAATAATATTTTTCATCCCTATTTATCCAAAAGTAAGGAGAGACAAGAAACAAGTAAATGACAGATAGGAAAAAAAAATGTAATTCTTTCCTCTAGGATTCCATTACAATGCTGTCAACCTCTGCCACCCCCAAATAAGTATGTAATTTTGGTGAGGATTATTTAAGCATGTATTTGGATAAATAATATATAACATTGATACAGATAGGTAGCCCAGCTTATCACTACTGGGTGGTGATAGAAACCTCGAGAAAGTATGGTCTTATAACAAAACTTTAAAGCACTCTCACTTAAAATTTAGATGGTAGGAGCAAAGATGCTCTTTTAGATATCATAATTCATTTTAGTCATTAGAACATTAGTAACAGCATTTTTAGGGGGGAGTTACAGTAATGTACATGTAAAATTAGCAAGGTTTGCATTAAACATGCCCCAAGATGCCTTGAACTTTCTGACAGCAAATTGGATTTCCCAGCAGTTTTATATCCTCCTGTGCTAACTATCCATGCAGAAAGTACAGCTGTTGGTGGTCAGTTTAGAAATTCAAATGTTGTACTTGAAAAATCAGGACAGCATGACTTCTTTATCAGGACATATTACAATGGCTGTATAATGAAAGCAACAGTGCCCCAATATAAGGCATAGTTCATGTATTTTATGCTGTTGGCAGTGAAGTGCTCTGTTGAAAAACCATAAACATAAACAAACTTTTTATTTTATTTTTTTCCCCCCACAAATAGGACACTCTAAAATGAATTTATTTTAGCTGTACAGAAGTTCTTCTGAAATTAATCAGTTGAGTCTCATGTTTCCTTAGCTTCCGATATTTAAAATACCAGCAGCTGTTGTTAGGACACAGGACAAAAGCAATCAATATGGAATAAGACCAGGAGTGTCGTTGAGACAGTCTAAGAACATTAACAGAAATCACAGATATGCAGTTGGAGAGCTACTACAAACTCATTGATGACAAATTCTTTCAAATCAACAAAGATTTAACATCACTTTAACAGATCAAAAGCCCTTAGCTTAAATATGGTCGCAACAAAAATTTTATTGTTCCTTTGAAAAAAAATAAACATAAAGTACATTTCAACTGTAACACTCTGTTATACTGAGGGAATTCAGCAACTGAAATATTTCTAAAGTATTGTTCTCCTAAATATTTTTTTTTTTTTAGGAGAGAGAGAGAGAGCTCATCACAATCTACATCTCCCTCATGAGGGGGAGTGGAGGGGCAGGTGCTGATTTCTTCTCTCTGGTGAACAGTGATAGGACACAGGGGAACAGTATGAAGCTTCATCGGGGAGGTTCAGGTTGTATATTAGGAAAAGGTTCTTCAGCTGGAGAGTTGTTGGACACTTGAACAGGCTCACCAGGGAAGTGGATACAGCACCAAGCCTGATGGAGTTCAAGAAGCATTTGCACAATGCTCTCAGACATACGGTTTGATTTTTTGGGTGGTCCTGTGTGGAGCCAGGAGTTGGACTTGATGATCCTTACGGGTCCCTTCCAACTCAGGATATTCCATGATTCTATGATTCCTCTCCAGCTTCCTTGATGTTACACAGCCATATCACCACCTTCTGCAGCTCAAACACTTGATGCAGGAGGTCCTCCACCTGGACACACCTTTTGCAGACAGGTCTGCCACCTGTCCCTGCCACAGAAGAAAGGTCTAGGCACTTCAGACTGAGGTCTGAACTGCAGCCTCTTCCTTCAGCAGCCCCATCTGGGTGGAGGCATCAGCCAGTGCTGGGGTAGAAGGTGCAAATCCCTGAGCTGGAGCTGCAGACTTTGCTCTGAGTGGCCACCATTCTGCCTTGAGTGTCAGGTAGGATTAGTGCCCTTGACCAGTGCAGGTGGTCACTGAACAGCTGGGTTATGTGTACTTCGAGTTTCCCACTTGGTCAGTGGAACATCCCTTCTTTGGAGGGGTGCCCTCCCGCACAAATGCCACACCATTCCCTGACTGCCATGCCTCACACTTATGCCCACCCTGGTGTATGTGTGTGGTGGGGTGGCTGCCATTGCTTTTGGCCCTGTCCATGCTTTGCCAGATGCTTTTTCGAGAGCTGCTGGTTCCGGGTGGTTGTCATCACTCCCCTGGGGTTTCCCCTGGCCCAGGAAACCCTACCCTAATTCCCCACTCTGCTGCAGATTGTGCCTGTACTGGAGCTGATCACCTCAGTGATCAGAGCTGTTCTGATATATCTCCCTAAATCCATTGCAGGATATAGGGTTAGGAAGACTGCTTTGGCTACTCAGTCCAGTTCCTACCCTATAATGTACTGTCTCCGCTGACACTTACAAAGTAAGGAGAGAAGATTTTAAGACCATCAGCTCTTTAATTAACATTAGGGAATTTAACAAGCAGTAGAGCTATTGTATCCTATAATCAAATAAGATCTGTAATATAAAAGTATAACTTTAGCCTTCCTAAAATCAAACAGAATTTAATATATGTTGCATATATCAATAATATACAGAGTTCTCAATTTCTTCCTTTTCCCTTTTGGGCTAGCACTTGGTGGAGGAAGAGAAAGCAGCACAGGTAATGCAGCTACTACTCAAGGAATTTATACTCTATTGTGACTAAGATTCAGTATCACTCACTGAATTCTATTGGCAGATCAAACCTGAACCTGCTCATTGTCCTCGAAATAGGACAAATCATGTGTGTTAGTGGTTTAATTAGAATTATGTTGTCTCACTCTTGTTCTTTGCTATGTGATCTTTATTATCTACAACAAGTATGATAAGTAGCTCAAAAATATGGAACATATTAGTTACTGTAAAATTGCACAGCAGCTTCCACAAATAAAGTGTCTGTTTATTTGTTTCCTAAATCTGTTTGTTTTCTTAAACAGATATGTTGCAAACAGTGGATCTATAGAGATTAGCTTCTCTTAAAGTGGAACTAATATTTTTTAATTTGAACATGAAGAACTGAGATACAATTTAGATGAGTACATAATTGCCTGTGATGAAGCACAGAAGATTAATTAACATATATTCTATAAATATTTCAGCACTTTTCCATGGTTATTTGGTTCACTCTACTTACTAGTTTACAATGTGCAGCAGTTTTTTTAAGACTTTTTCTTATGTAAGCAAAGCATTATTGGTAACATCCATGCACTGGAGAATGTAAATGTAGCTGGTTGATAGAAGTGATCATCACATAAATGGTTAAAATGCTGCAGTGTACATAAATGTTCAGGCTACATCTACACCTTTTGTCATAATTTATGAGTGAACAAAGAGTCTGAAGAACTAAATCATATGATGCATTACCACTTTACTTTCAGAAGCAGGCTTTCAAACTGACAGATATTAAAAATCTGCAACTATATATTTGAAAAAGATCCCAGGTTCAGCTCACCAGACTCCAGAAATCTAACCAAAGCACCTGAAACTTGCTTCCAGGAAGCCTTCCAGGAAGCATTTGAGGAATAATGGCATTCTGGTCATAAATGTATATGCTAAGATTAGCCTGGAGAGAAGAGTTCCCTTTCCTCCAGACTAATGTTTGGAATGCACAAAATTAGGTTCCAGTCATGAATCATCTTCAAGGTAAACCCATGTCTTTTTTGACCAGAGGGATTATTTTAAATTATGCCTAAATTCTTATGAACAGCACTTGTCTTTTGTGAATATTCTATCAGTTGCCTAAAGTTCCTACTAAAGTCAAGTAAAACCACAGACATTCTGAGTCCATTTCAGCCTTACCAATTTTACGTTGAGCGGTCCGTTAAAAATACACTTCACTGTCCATTAACATCTTTCTTAAAGGAACTGTCTAACTTTTAAATGGCTAAAGCTGGGCATAGCAAAGCCTCTCCTAGCCACTAAGGTTCAAAAGATCTGCCTGCAAAAATTTCAGAAAATTAGGAGTGTGAAGTCTGGGCCACTTAAGCAAAGATCAGGCATAAACTGAGGTCCAAGGCCTTAAAACTATGGAAGCCAAAATGAATTCTAAACTAAGCTGTAATTATAGGATCAAATGTAATAAAACATAA
This sequence comes from Anser cygnoides, assembly GCF_040182565.1. Classification (NCBI taxonomy): domain Eukaryota; kingdom Metazoa; phylum Chordata; class Aves; order Anseriformes; family Anatidae; genus Anser; species Anser cygnoides. The sequence goes on along the minus strand of NC_089873.1, from coordinate 161,551,482 downwards.
TAAAATAATTACATAGTATTTTATATATTTTATTTTCCTTAAAATAATACAATTCAGCAGCTCTATAGTATCATTGTTTTGTATATTAAGCCATTTATTTTCCACAGACAAATAACCTGTATTTCTTTTTCAACAAGGAAAGTTTTAGTCTTTGTTATATATGATACATAATTTATATGCCTCATTTCTGGATATTGGGACAGACTACCTTAGGACTATGTCATCCTTATTTGCATCTGTTCTGTTTCCACATATGTATCTAGAAGCTAAACCAAACATCAAGATTTTATTTATTTATTCATTTATTTTTTACTTCTAGCTCCACATTTGATCATAATTATGTGTGAAGATATTCATAGACAGAGTTAATCTGACTTTGATATCTAAGTACCTGGCTTACAGGTGCATTCAGCTGTATAAATGACTAAATTCCATGAATACACATATAAATAATGGTTGTCATAAAACTGCCTACATCTATTTGCACCTGCAAAATTTATGGTTTCAAAAAAGGCCCTGTCATGGCTAGTGTCAACTTAATGTCCATAATGCAATATTTTTCTCCCAAAAAATGCACATATTAACCTATATTCTATTATGCACTCAAACAAAGAATGAATTTGACCCAGTAATATATATATATATAATGTCAATCCAATAAAATAATGCATGATGTTTTTGAAGAAGCTGATACTTTTTTATTATTATTATTTTTTTCCATCTGAAGAATGGATTGTTAGAAGCTATCTAGAAATGCATAATACAATCCAGCTTTAAAAAGCTACCTCAAACTCAGACTTCTCAGGACATTCTGTATTTTTGATACTATTTCTGGAAATGTTTAGTTTAATGTTGTTACTCCAGGCAGTTATAAACATAGTCAAAGCCCTAGTGAGAACTATGCTTTCCAGTTTGTCTGGGCTCCTCTGTACAAGTTGTGATGCAATAATAAGTATAACAATAATAACAGTACCAATGAACATCTACCTCATTAGCTGAACACTGCCCACTCTGCAGGAGGACTATAGCATTGCCTCACAGAAAACTGTACTAGGTAATGTAACAGTAATGTTACATAGTTTTTTGAATTTCTGAGTCTTTCAGGATCCTTTAGTATGCCAGTTGCTATTCTTTATTTATTCTTAACACAGATGTTATTAATCATGTCAAAACACTGAAATCTGTGGGGTTTGTTTTGTTTTTGTCATTTGTTTGCTTGTTTTATTACAAAAAATGTATTTTTGGAAAAAATGCAATTTTACAAAAGAACAACAAAACCCTTGAATAATTTATTTTTGATCAGAAACTGGAGACTGCTGAAAACTGAATTTAACTTGGAAGGAATTTCATAGCTTTCTATAATGACAATGATTGATGTGATTCAGTGCATATTCTTCTGTCTACAGCACTGACTGTCATCAACAAAGGAAAGCATGTCACATGGTGGTAAACTGTTTTGCACCAGGCAGAGGGTGAAGTGAAAGAGGGAGAGAGGGGTGGTGTGTGGTTCTTTCTGGATCTCAAAAAGAAAGACCCAACAACAACTGACTTAATAAATAGCTGTTTCAATAAGACAAAATAAGAAGAGGAATATAGATAAAGTATCTATCATATGTCCCTTCAGATGTTGTGAATCCTGTGTTCATGCAGCATCAGGTGGACCCTAGATGGATTTCTCCCACATTGTGCTGCACAGCTCCTGTCTATGGCTCCTCCTTTTTGGTCATTTCAGTGCAGCTAACAGACACAGAAGTTTGCACAAGAGTCTCTTGGTTCTGCTTTGGGAGCTTCTGGAGCTTCCAGGAACAAGTATCAAAATAATTGGAGAACATTTGAGAACCCCGTGAGAAAACTGAGGGTGCATGCTGTTGTCAGGTAAAAATGCAGTTAGGGGAGCCACAAGGATGAGGACCCAAGGTACTCTAGAATCTTTTAACAGACAATGATCTTCTGCCATTGCTAGAGTGCCTGGAGACTGCTGCAGCTGCTTTGCTTTTGTTGCTGCTTTGGGACTACACCCTCTCATCAGGAATTGTAAAGTATCCCTTTAGCTGATGCTCTGGCGAGGCCAATGTAAAAGCCTAGCCTGGAGAGAAGTAGCCAACAGATTCAGTAGTTCGCACAGCAGCTTCTGCAGAAGACTAATAAAGAAGGGAGCAAAGAAGGGAGCCTTAGTCAAATTTGGGTCATTGTAACAGTCTTGGGTATGCTGGTAACATACCACAGAGCTACTTCCACAGTCGATACTGAACCAGCTATACCCATGCCAGGATGGTGCCATCTACTCAGACTGAGCTTCAGACGGTGGATGCAGCCCTTCAAGTCCAAAGCTGCAAGGACTGCCTGGGGCCTCACTCTGAAGCCAGGAGAGGCAAAAACTCAAACCCCTAAATCAAAATGTATGTCTGTGAGCATTGTCCAAATGCTTCTTGAACTCCAGTAGACTCAGTGCCATGACCACTTCCCTGGGGAGCCTGTTCCAGTGAGCAACCACCCTCTAGGTGAAGAACCTTTTTCCTGACTTCTATCCTGACCCTCCCCTGTCACAGCTTCATGATGTTCCCTTGGGTCCTATCACTGGTCACCAGAGAGAGGAGACCTTGAATCACAGAATCATTAAGTTTGGAAAAGATCTCCAAGATCACCTGGTCCAACCATCCCCCTACCACCAATATCACCCACTAAAACATGTCCCTAAGCACCACGTCCAACCTTTCCTTAAACACCCCCAGGGATGATGACTCCACCATCTCCCTGTGCAACCCATTCCAATGCCTGACTACTCCTCCTGAGAAGAAATGTCTCCTAATTTCCAACCTAAACCTCCCCTGGCACAGCTTGAGGCCATTCCCTCTATTTCTATCACTGGTTACCTGTGAGAAGAGGCCAACCCTCAGCTCCCCAAAACTTCCTTTCAGGCCATTGGAGAGATCAAGAATGTCTCCGGAGCCTTCTTTTCTCCAGACTAAACAACCCCAGTTCCCTCAGCCCCTCCTCATTAGACCTTTTTCCTCAGAAGACCTTAAAGCGGGTTACAACTGCCATTTGAAGTGGCAGAGTGACAGCCCCCTCCCTGCATGCCCCCCATGCAAACTGCCCTGTGAACTTCCATGCCACACCCTGTTTGCCCAGTATGGTTCCTCACGCTCCCGAGGATCGGCCTTTTTTGGGAGATGGGGGTGGCTGCCGTTGCTTCTGGCCCTGCCCTTGCCTCCTCAGCCACTCATATGAGCTGCTAGTCCCGGGTGGGTCTCTGCATGACCCTGGGGCTTTCCTGGCTCAGGAACCCCCTGTATGCAGCCATCCCCCACTCTGCTGTGGGATGTGCCTGCTTGGTGACTTAGATAGCTGGTTCCAAGCACAGTCTGTAGTAGGCCCACAGCCAGGAAGCTAAAAACTCCCTTATGAGCAGACACAGAATTGAGGGAGGCCAATAACACAGAAGAATGGAAGCTTGCAAAGTCAGGGACCAGCAGGTGGAAGAGACTTCCCCTGAAGCCTGAGGTGCCCCTGCAGCCCTCTGTGGACTGATGAGAAAAGACCTGTCACATCTGGTGAGAGGCTGGAGCTGAGTAAGGCAGCTCAATCTTCTCTGTGCATAACCAGCACAACTAGGAAAAGGTGAGGCATGGTAGTAGCAAGCGACTCTCTTCTGAGGGCTATGGAGGCACTCATTTGCTGATCTGACCCATTCTTGAAAGAAGTGTGCTGCTTACCATGGGCTGGTATCAGGAATGTCACTGAGAGACTACTAAGCCTTGTACAACCCACTCACTATTATCTGCTATTGTTGTTTTGTGTGGTCACCAGTGATACAACCAGGAGAAGTCTGAGGAGTATCAAGGTGGATTACTGAGCACTGGAAGTAGCAGAACTGGAATATGGATACTAGCCTTGATGGTTGAAGGGAAGCTGGTAGACATAATCTTTCTGAATTTTATTGAAGTGTGATAGTTTTACTGAGCTGGGAAGATGATCTCCACCACAACTGCTCTCTCACTCCTTCTCCTCAAAGGGAAAGGGCGAGAAAATATGATGAAAAGGGCTCGGGGGTTGAGATAAGGACATGGAGATCACTCGACAATTATCGTCAGAGGAAAAACAGACTCAGCATAGGGAGATTAGAGAAATTTATTGCCTATTACTAGCAAGCCAGAGAAGTGAGAAACAAAGAAAAGAAATCAAAACACCTTCCCCCCATCCACTCTCTTCCACCTCCTCCCCCCAAGCAGCACAGGGGAATAGGGAATGGGGGCTGTGGTCAGTCCCTAACACTTCATCTCTGCCATTCTTTCACGGTCACTCTTTTCCCCTGCTCCAACATGGGGTCCCTCCCATGGGATGCCGTCCTTCCTGAACTGATCCTATGTGGGCTTCCCACAGGCAGCAGCTCTTCAAAACTGCTCCAACATGGATCCATACCATGGGGTCCATCCTTCAGGAGCCAAGTGCTCCAACATGGGTCCCCCACGGGCAGCAGTTCCTGCCAGGTCACCTGCTCCTGCGTGGGCTCCTCTCCATGAGCTGCATTTCCAGTCTGGAGTATGCTCCTGTGGGGGCTCTCCATGGACCGCAGCTTCCTTCAGGCCACATCCACCTGCTGGTCTCCTTCATGGGCTGAAGCATGGAGATCTGCTCTGCTGTGGGACGCATGGGCTGCAGGGGGACAGCCTGCTCCACCAGGGGCCTCTCCGCTGTCCTCAGGGGAACTTCTGCTCCTGCACCTGGAGCACCTCCTCCCCCTCCTTCTTCCCTGACCTTGTTCAGATTGGATATTAGGAAACATTTCTTTACTGTTAGAGTGGTCAAACACTGTACAGGCTTCCTAGCATGGTGGTTGATGTCCCATGCCTGTTAGTGTTCAAGAAGCATTTGGATAGTCATAGAATTATTGAATCATTGAATCATAGAAGTTTGGGTTGATGGGAACTCAGTAGGTCAGGTTGATGGTTTGACTTAATGATTTTGAAAGTCTTTTCCAAACTAAATCATTCTATGATTCCCAAACTACAGTCATGCCTCTTGACATAAAGAAGTATTCTGTAATGCTGACAATGTGCCTATTCTTATCTATTGAAGAAACAGGTATGACTTGACTGAAAGTAGCATGTTCCCTTTATAGTAACTGATTTCTTGAACTATGGAAATATCTAAGTGTTTCTGATAGTTACCGTTACTGTACATATATAAGGGAATATTCTATTATCTGCAAGAAATATTTTGAGAAAACAAAAGTGTGTGAAATTAAAAGAGGCAGACTTTTGTCAGCTTATCATCTTTTTGCAGCTGATAACGACAAAGACAACTATAATAAATATCCTTTTCTTTTCACTGCATTACTCATTTTCTGCATAATAAAAACACGCAAATATACTATAAATAAATCATCATTTGAATTTATGGCTGGGTAATAGAAGTTTTCTGTTAACTTGTAAATCTGATGGGATTTCAGAAATAAATGAGATAGTTTATAATCTTGTATCCACTGAACTATTGAGGCTGAAGCTTCACACTATAGCATCTAAGGATCTTTAAAAAGAAATCTATTGAAAATTACTTCTGTTAACGACTTGATTGTAATAGTTAAATTATTTTAAGATGATTAACATGATTGTGGCAGAGAGACACTCTTAGTACTTGAATAATTCTCATATTTCTTTCACACAGTGCTTTAATTTTTTATTTGTAGTGTATAAGAGTTATAACTATCTGATTTTGGTTTTGCTGAGTTCTGAATTTACCAACAAGTAAATTATGAAAAATAAGTGAAGAACAATTATTTAATCATGAACATTAATTGTCCAATATACTTCAGGTGGCACAGATCTCCACTTTTGTATACAAAATACTCATGTACATCTCAGTCATCTTACATTCCCTTAAAGCACTTAAGAGAAAAGTGTTTCCAGGAAGTGATTCACTGTTTTCTAAACAGACATTTAAAGTAACCTTAGTGTTTTGTAGAGTTTTCTCGTGGAGAATTGTGTGGTTTTCTCTAGTTAAATGTTCAAGTTTCTATTGTCTGTTTCAGATGTTCAAGGTACTTCTACTTGCACTTTATCTTGACCTCATTTGATTAAAGACTGAAAAGATAATTTCATGCACTGCTGTGATATGTACCTGAAATGTAACAGACAAAACCAGGAAGGCACATGCACATGCACATGCAGGTGAATATTAGCAACTGGACTGAAAAGCTAATATTCCCCTGAGAGCTTGATGGGATCAGTTATGAAGGTAACCTGAGTGTAATAGGAAAGTTCTGACATAAAATGGCTGCTAAAACACAGAAAAAAGCCAGCTTGAAGCCCCACCTGAGAACAAGAATCTCTGAAGTGTGACTGAATACTTCAAATGGGAGGCATCCTGAAGATGCAACTTCATTGATATGAACCACACAAGGAAGAGAGGACCAATTTACAGCCTGAGAAAGGAAGAATTGACTTGAGGAATAAACTTCTGTCAAAAGAAGAAATATTATCTATTGATTATTTCAGGACGAAAACAGAAATTAAAAGCACCTGTTGTTTACCTAAGTGCTGGTGTCCTACTCCTTTTTATGTCTCAATGAGAGGCCTGATTTTTACCCACGATGGAGTTTCTCTCTTGGAGAAACTTTCTGTGCTGCATGTCCTCATTTCCTTCCTTCCTTTCTTCCTTCTTTCCTTCCTTGTTTCCATCTTTGTTTCCTTCTTTGATTCCTTCCTTCTTTGTTTAATTCTTTCATTTTTTTAAATTTCCTTTCCTCTTTAAACATGCTGAAGCTTCACTGAAAAATCAGGTTAACTCTACGATTTGACACAATAACTAAACTCTATAGCACTATACACCCAGTGATGTGGATCAACTTTGAAGTGAGACTCGGTCCATTATTTTATTTCTCTTTTGGGCCCATTCCTGGGGGTTGGCAGGTTTTTTTATGATTGTTTTTGGACAGTTTGGTGGTTAGTTTTCTTTCTTTCTGGTGTTCTTTCTATTCTCCTATTCTTCAGAGAAAATTTTGTTTTCGAATGTTACACTGATGTATATACTGTTCCTGATTGCTACTGACCTAACTGGATGGGAAATCTGTGGTTTACCTGGCAAGCGATTAAAATAAACAAGCAAACAAAAATGCAACAACACTGGAGTATCATACATTTTCCAATAAGTAATTAGAAGTTAAGATAGTCAAGATAAATACTTTCTCAGCAGTTGCACCAAAATCCTACTGCACAAACTGAGGTGTTTATTTTTGAGCTTTTCTTGGAGGACATCCAATTTTCCAGTGCAAAAACATTTTTTTTTTTTTCAGTACTGCACTAGATTTGCAAGTGCAGCTAGTTGATTCTGGATCAAATTCTGCTGAAAAACAAAGGATGCCAGCATCTGATGTCAGTGTTGCTAAGCACCTGATTACACTAACACCATCATGTGCTGCCAGATCATTTGTCTGAGCTGGCTGTAATAGAGCAGCTAGAAATATAGTATTCAGAACAATACTGTATGCAATACAGGCATTTTAAATAATATTAATATTGCAGTTTACTTTTTCTTCTTTTGTTTTGTTTTGTTTTGTTTTGTTTTGTTATGTTTTGTTCTGTTTTCAATAATTAGGTGATATATATGAATGCAGGAACACTGGGTTAAATAAAAAAAATACAAAATATAATGACCAATTATGAACTCCATGTGAACTGGCTATCTTGTAACAAATCCTTAAAAAGATCATTTTATTGACGACTGAAGGTGGATGATTTATAATGATGAAAGGTGAAATTCACGAAGGATTAAATGAAAAGTATTTTCATTCCTTGATTCATGCATTAGTCCACATTAAAAAAGATATATATACTTTGATTTACTGTTTTCCACACAGTATTTCCTCTTCCTAGAAGTAATTGTAATTTTTCAGCTTAAATGATTTAACATTGCAAACTGGGTATTGCTTGAAATCAAAGCTTGCAGAAAATTACACAAGAGATGGATTTTTTTTTTTTTTTTTTTCTGGCAAAGGCGGGGCAACACACTGAGGATGGGACAATCAATTTGCTTTTAAATTAGGAAGCCACTGTTTAGAATTTTTCTGAATGATTTAAAGAAAGGATTTAAGAGTATTCACTATACCATCTGTCCTGTCATATAGAGTCTTGGATTCTGAGGCCCCATTCTGTCCTCCTGGAACTGTTTTCAGTGACATACGTCTGTGATGAAATATGCATTGTTGAGATGAAATTTGAACCATGGTCTTAACATTCTTTGAGGAATTCTTTAACCTTTGGGATATTCCATGGTGCTTTTTTTTTTTTTTTTTTTTTTAACCTTTGTTATCTAAATGAATATTTCATTCTTTATTATTTATCCCACCATTAATAGAACACAGGGAGAGATACATTCTGGTGCTGTCAGCATTATCCTAGTTTGAAGGAAACATATTCAAATAAAATCTTAGCTGGACTTCACAAGAAAGGGAGCTTAAACAATGAACACCTGCATGTCAGATGACTCATATACTAGAGCTACTCCTTTAGGTGAGTAGCTTTAATACAGCTACTGCTATAGTACTAAAAGCAGAACCATAAAAAGAAAATTAGCATTATTCAGTTCAGGTTGAAATCAAATACATTGCTTAACAGTTTCTGGACCCACTTCAATGCACCACACAGTGGATACTACTCACAGTAGGTGTTATAGATGCTATTACAGTATGTTTGTTTCCTTCCACCCTAGATAGTGTGCCAACACACTGAAGAGAGGGAGTCTCTTCAGACTTCTCATTTGTGGCTTCCTAACCCAGAACACTGCAGATGTTTTTCTTGTAGCAATGTACTGTGCTGCAAAAACATCTACCTAGGTACTCTTATCCTAGAAAATACTTGGTGCTGCAGCCACTGAATCAGGATGTTGCTGCTTGCTGATGGTAGATGCTCAGCTCTAAACAATGTAGGCCAGTGTATAGACAAAAGATAGCTTAGTCAGGTCCATAACTAAGTTACTAAGCAGATTATAAGCAGAGATCACTTAGAACTAAGAGGACTATTGTAGTAAATTAGGTCTGGGATAAGTGAGTACTGATCTGAATCAGACATCTACACTATGGATGTATACATTTAAGTAAGGGACCCAGTCCATTATATATCATTTAATTTGAGTTTCTTGTTTATGTGCTACAATGTCTTTTGTTTTGATAAGATAGTATTCACTCAAGTCATAAACTTGGTGAGGTTCTACCATAACTCATTTACCTCACTCACTCTACCATAATTCAGTTTACCTAATAGTTCCATAATATGAGCTAATTGTCAAGTAAAATTGTTTCTTAAGACAAACTCAGTAATAAGATTTCAAGTGAAGAAAAAAAAAAGTAGAAAGGACAACGTGAGGAATTAGAAAGGGTGACTGAATATACTGGAAACCATTGAGACTCATTCAGAATCAAACTAGGGTCACTATGACTACACTACTTATGAACCTCATCTAGCATAGCAGCTAACAGACAGTTAACACCATTAATAACAGCAATAACAAGGCACAGCCACATTGGTGATTACCTGTAATATTTAGGGTACTTAATAAGATATTAATCGCAAGTAGAATCTTCTCCTCTGACCTTAATAGAGCATTCACACTTGGTTTTACCAAAATATTTCTATACTCAGAATCTAATTATTATTACGTTTGGTCTTAAAGATACATTGGCAGGAAGCTTAGATAGCAGTAGTTACTGTAAATTTCTCAGTCATTTTCTAGGAATTCAGCCTGAAACATTTTCGTTAACATATTGTATTGACTTCAGCTTTAGCGTAGATGTCCTGAACTCAGTCTAATTAAGAAAATCTGTATTGAATGTTATCTTTTTTTTTTTTTACTTAAGTTCTAAGTACATTAGTTTTATTTGTTTGTGGTTTTTTTTTGTTGTTGTTCTTGTAGCTTAAAGAATCGAAAATCATTTTTAATAGCTCTGCTATTTCATAAATATGAATGTGTAGGACAAAGAAATTCTTAAATTGCAGAAGATTACGACATTTCTTTTATAATTCTTAATTGCAAGAAGGTTTTGCAGTACAATTGCGTGTTTCTTGAGTCAATTAGAAGCTATTGTATTTGGCTGTTTATCTCAGGAATTCAAAAGTTCAACATGAGTTAATGAGCAATATCTAGGAAAGAAACATTCACATTAGCTATAGTTAGCATTGACTTATTGCTGAATGTTTTGAATTTTAGGAAAGTGTATGTGATGACACCATCTGTTTTTTCTCAGCGTGATTCTTTAATTTTCCTTGTGTCATTTTGACTGATGCTAATACTGTTACATTGAAGAGTTCCTGAGTATGATATGAAAGATACATGTAGAAACATTGTTTTCTTTTTCTTTTCTTCTGCTCTCATTCCTACAGATAAAAAATGTATTCATCTGAAAGATCCAAGAGAAAGGAAAGCTGCCATGTATTTTAGATAAAAAGTCAAAAATACCAAATCAATATGTGTTAATTGCCACTCCTGCAACTTGACATGCAAAATAGATGCTGTTGTATTATTTTATTGATAGGAATCTTCCTATGTTATTATTCAGGGCCAACATTTGTCTGACATGTTCAGTTTATTGTTTATATCACTGTTACATTTAAGCCTATTTTTTAAAAGTTAAAATGTGCCAATATCAAATGCTGAGACTGTCATCATTTTTCATGTTAATTCGTTTTCCTTCTCCATTTCTAAAGAAGTTGCAACTAAAATGTAAAGAGAGAGTAAGGCTTTCATTTACACACAGAGTCTTTTTCTGACTTGATTTTGCAAGGATTCCTTTACACATTTCTTATTAAATGGTGGTATGTTCAAAATCTTTTCTTTGTATTCTCATTCTTCTGCTTTCCTCAGAACATGCCTTCTTAAGCCAAGGTTGCAATACCTTGTATATAGGGTATAATGGAATATAGACATCAGTTTTAAAATTGTAAAAAAAAAAAAAAAAAAAAAAAAAAAAAAAAAAAAGCATCCTGAATTGTTGGGAAAGCATTTCTACTAGGAAATAAACAAAGTCTTATGTTTTATATTCTTCAACAAATCCCTGCATTTCTTTGTGTTTTCTTAATAAATAAATAAAACTTGTTTACAAAAAAGGTTACCTGACATTTTTTATTCTCATTCTGAAGGCATCTTGTTTACACTCACCTTTAAATTAGAAGCATTTTGTTGGAAGGATGTTTCACAGAATCATAGAATCATAGAATATTCTGAGTTGGAAGGGACCTACAAGGATCACCAAGTCAACTCCTGGCTCCATACAGGACCACCCAAACATCCAACCATCTGTCTGGGAGCATTGTACAAATGTTTCTTGAACTCTTGGAGGCTTGGTGCCATGAAAGTTTAAACATATCACAAAGGTTAATATGCTTGTGATGAAAACAGATTCAAAATAATTTTTGAATAGTACACTGTGTAATAGACACACTAAACACACAAATGAAGTAAAATCAGCATGTGATTGGCTCAGAAAATTAGAATAATTTCACAGTTTGACTTTCTAGTAAAATCAGCATTTGCAGATCTTGGCAATTGAAAGAACCCTTTGTACACTGTGCACAGTTACTTTCATTTCTGTTTTAGGGCAGCTCGCGTTCATGTCTGAGATAAAGGGACTTCACTTTGCCTTTTGATAACTGTTGTTATCAACATTTTAAATTCTGTGCTGGATGCAAAGGTTCTTTCAGTTTTATGACTGCTTTCTATATAACAGTTATTCTGTGAAGAAAATTTTTACTGCTTCAAAACAATATTTAAATAGAATCATAACCTTGCTGAATATTATTTTCAAGCAAACCCTATCCTTATTTTGGAACATTTCAGCTGGCACATTGTTTTGTAGTCTCTCAAATCATATACATCTATTTTTCTGTTGTTACATCCTTAAAAAATGCAAATGAATGTTTATGAATCTACAGCATTTTCACTATCTTTCATTTTGTCAATATGTGTTTCAAACATATGCAGTGAATTCCACATACTTGAACATAGTTAAATTATAAAACACAGCATCTAGGAAATAATTTTTAATACTTTTGCACTGTTGCGATACTGCTATCTTTACATTCATTGGATTTTAGACTATTAACTTAACTGTTAGGCTGACTTTGGCAGTAATGCTTACACTGCTCTGCAGCATGGCTTTTTAGGGTTTCATTGAAATCTCAATGGGCTCATTAGGCCTTTTTTTAATAGTATTAATGTGTGTGTGTGTGTGTGTGTGTGTGTGTGTGTGTGTGTGTGTTTGTGTGTGTCTGTGATGGCTTTAGAATTGTCCTTATCCTTGGTCTTTTCTTCCTATACAAGATAATATCTTTGACCTTGTTATCAATTCTACTAAAGATTATCTCAATTTCAAATATTTTAATATAAACTTTTATTAAGCATTTTTGATTATTTAGAAAGTTCTTGACAACACAGCAATACTAAGAATGATTCTAAAGATATAGAAACATTTTTGAAGGTATTTCTTTCAAACAAAAAATATGCTCTCATTACTTTCAGCTCTTCATTTTTATATAGAGTTACATAGTGGAGTCATAGTAGTCACAGACAATCAAAAAAGAAAGAGGTCTGTAGTCAAAGTACAAGCATTAGAGCACCTGAGTGTTGAGGTCTGTCACCCCTTCTATCACAGATTTCTGTGATTTGGAAGTGATCCATTACTCTGTATGCAGTGGATTTTTATTTCTGAAGTAGTTTAGGTAACACAAGCTCTTTCTTCCTCCTGTTGTTTTTCCAGTCCTAAAAATGAATAATTTCAAATGGAGTTATTAATGTCATAGGTGATTTATTACATTTTTTTCAACAGACCTTTCTGCACAGTCTAATTTCTTTCCCCTCTCGAAAAAAGAGAGGATAGCTGCCCAAGCAACAAGTGCCAAAGAGTTCCTATAACTTCTGAGAGGTTGCAGTTTCTGCCAATAAAAACTGATGGAAAATTGGGAGTCAGCACCTGCTTCCACTACACTCTTCTGTTTTCACTCTACCTTTCATCTTTGAGTTCTGATAACAGAAATAGTAGCAACCTCTCTTGCAGTGTAATAGCGTGGGAGTACATGTTTAGCACTGGCTACAGCATCAAGCTGGAGACTCAAAAACTCTCAAAACTCTCTGTAGACCCCAAACTGGTGAGCAGTTCTTTTCTCCAAAGCCTCTGATATCTATGCGGTCTATGTTACAGCTTAGTATTGTAAGGCAAATATTGAAAGTAGCATTATGAAATAAAATAGGCTCCAAATAATCTGAAGACGTCCTCTATTGACAACAAATTAAATCTGTGAGAGAGGAAGGATCACTTACTCCACAGTAGTGTTTAATGGAACAGAGATACAAGAGATTCTTCAGTTGTCCAAAAAGGAATAGTGTTGAAAGGACTTCATCACAGATATTGGTCAGCATATCTTCTAACATGTCAGAAGAAAGTAATCAATACAGAAGCAAGTATAGTTAGGAGAATGATAGGTTTGATGGTTTGCCAGATCCTTGGTTGTTATTGTTGTTGTTTTTCTTTCCCCCTGGACTGAAAACTCAAAGAAAACCTAAAATTTTATCACATCCAGAGTTCTTCTCAGAAGTGGTTTGTCATTAATAACTTGTGCTAATACTCTGTAGATGGATTAACGTGTTTAGAAAATACATGTCCTTGCAAAATTAAGATTTCAACTTTAATGTGACTACCAAACTTCAAAAGATAAATATGTCTCCTTTTAACAGTACAGTGTTCCTTTGTCTTAGTTTGTATGTTCTTGGCCTATCTTCATTTCAGAAGTCATTCCACTTCAATGCTTAAATTCCTACAGTGGATCTAGTTCTTGAGTTACTAAAAATACTTTGATAAGATAAACTATGTGCCTATAAGTTTTTTACTTTTTATTTAATCTTAAGTTTTTTGGGAACAATGGAAAATTACAGGTATGTAAAAATAAAAGCAGACAAGCTTTAGAAAAGCAATGCTTTACTTTTACCAAATCTGAAGATGCTATTTCAAAACACTAATCTTTGAACATAGAATAATATGTTCCATTTGATACTCTTGTGTAAATTCACAACACAATTCTTTCAAAAGAAAATTACAAATAATTACAAATAAATTACAAATCATAAATAATTACAAATAAAAAATAAAATACAGGGAAGTACGGATGACTCTAATGGTAATTTAAAATCTGGGTGTGGAATAGAAATATGACTTTTTTTTTTTTTTTTAATTTGGAAGCAGGGAACCAAAAACAACAAGAAAACTTCAAGAGGTGAAAAACTTTCCAGATTTAACAAGCATGTAATTAACATCCACACATTTATCAAATGTCTAATATGAAAAGTCTGTATTCATCCTAATTTCAAAGGCATTTTCGTTAATCCCCTACTAAAGAATCTCAAACTGTGTTTGTGATAGCAATATTGCTTTACAGATTAAAGTAACTTAATCATTTCCAGCATAACTCTTATCTTTGAAAGAATTTCCTTTGAAAATATTTTTAATTCCAAACTACTTTATACATTTTTCTGTGAAAACATATTTCTGAAAAGGTTCTCACCTGCCTTTTCAGAAACTCCCAAGAATGAAAGAACTGTAAAGTAAAGTAAAACTAAAGTGTGTAAAGTGTTTGGAACAAGATAAATATAGGGAAATTGGACAGACAGATGAATGAAGTCTTTCTGAATGTATTTATGGAACTATATGAACTGTTGTAACTGATAAGCAAGAAAATCCTGGAGCCTGATGATACAATTTCTGAAAAAAAAAAAAAAAAAGAAAAAAAAAAAAAAAAAAGACTTGGCAATGAAGAGATAAAGATAATTTGTTAAACTTGGTGCCCACGGATCAATTAATGAAAACTATTTCATATTTATTTTGTATACATACATACACAAAATTATGACCTTAAATTCTGTCAAATATATAATATATTAGTCAGCTCTTGAAAGCAAGAGAGCAGTTGAAGTCCTGGCCAAGCAAAGAACCCCTTTTTATTCAAACCTGTATGTTTTCATATGAAATTCACAGTTGTATTTAAATAATTTGGTCCCAAAATAAAAAATGATCAATCATGCTACCAGAACAATTTTCTAAGGTTATGTTAAGGTTTGTAGTGATTAAAAATGAGGAGTTTTGTTTGTTTGTTTGTTTGTTTGTTTGTTTGCTTTTCCCCTGAGAATATTTATTATGTTTTAAACAGTTTCACTTTCAAGGTGTTCATGTTTCAAACACTGTAGAAGTTTGGAAATCTACTGAACACTTTGAGCAAGATAATGTTAAAAGCAATTTCAGTCTAAAATCTTCTGTATTTATATAAGGAGGGTTAAGTATGTTGTAGGTTGAGAAAGAAAACTTTAAAAGAAAAATACTGCAAATTGAAAAAAAAGACACTCACCTGCCTTTATAAGGGACATTGATTCTTATAGTTCATCCCCTCCCTGTATAGAATTCCTTAACCTGCTTAGGAATGGTAGAGAAAACTCCTCACTCTGACAGATTTAGAAATAACATTTTTAGTGGGATAGCTGCAATGGACATTGCAACCCAAAATGTTCTGCCTGAACCTTAATATTAGAGGAGCTTGTGTTGAAAATGGTTTGATTATGAACTATAACACAGGCAAAATAAACCAGGCCATAAATGGCTGATTGTAATACAAGATTTATTAGATCATGCTTATTAGATGCATATCTCTTTACACTTTCTAGTCAGCCTGCCAATTAACAGTAATGAGAAGATTATAACCATATTCTTGAATTGTCTGATCATTTGTCATACATAGATTTGTCAAAGACTTAACTGGTGTAGTGTGTATTAGTGGTGCAAGTATTCCTCTCTGTGCATGAATTAAGCAAAAAAGGTGTATATGTGTGTGTATGCATATGTATATATATAGTAGAGAGCATTTAAAAATTTCTATGGATAGTTTAACAAAGATGCTTTAACTGATTTTTGTTGGAAGAAAGGTCATTTCTGCAGAAGGTAATACAGAAGGAGCTAGGTATGTTGATAGTAGGAGGTGCTACTTCTACTTTGTAAATGTTAAGCTTCAGAACACAATTTGGCTTCCCAAGTGCTATTCAGAGACCACCCTGTGCAAAGCTAAGTAATTGTGTATGTGCAGATCTGTATCAATGAATTAGAATTGCCATGTTAGTGGTGTATAGTGCATAAAAAATATATTTTACAAATAAGTATAATGCTTTTATGATAGAGGTATGAGACATCAATTGGAATAAGCATCAGTCTTAGATATCTGACTTCATGTGTTTGCAGTTTTGACATCTAGACTTTACTGTGTCAAAGTTCTTCTTGCAGACAAGGGAGATTGAATCAATGAAGTTAGTGAGACATAGCTCACTATATTTAATCTGACCAAACGCAGATGTTGTTGCATCCAAATTGCAACCATGCTTCATATGCAGAATAGCCTACCACACCAAACTGATGCAGACACAATATATATGCATCCAAACATTTGTCGTTAGATTTTTGTTTTGTTTTGTTTTAAATCGAATTAAGCGGTCTAATTACTAAGCTTTAAGTCTTGCTAGCACAGTCCACTTAATTGTTATTTCTTTACTGGTCAGTAAATTCCATATTGTATCCAAGTTCTACTATATTTTGTATAGTTTAAATATGCTAAATACTTGTTTTACAGGTGGTAAGTACTTGTTCTTTATTCTCTTTGTTATGCTTATACCTAGTTTTATGTGCATCCCAAGGTTACATTCTTTTAGTGATCAGTAAGTGAATAGTTGATTAGTGCTTGCAGACCTGGAACATCTAATATCATCCTGTGTTATCATCTGTCTGCTATCCTTTTGCACTTGTACAGTGGAGATGTCTGTTACTGTCTATTGACTTCCTTCAAAATATTTTGAGATGTTAAACCACAAAAATACAATACTTTCTATTTAGGTAAGGTTAATTTAGAATTTGTAACATTTCTTGTGTTTTACAGTTGTAATGAATCGAGAATTTTACATATATCAAAACTAGATGATTAATGTAAATGCATATCTCGTAAATTATTTTGTTGCAGGTTAGAGAGTAGTGTGTTCAGAAAAAACAAAACAAAACAAAACAAAAAAAACCAACATATACTTAAAATCAATGAGGAAAACCACTGAAACACCTAACACTTTACAGATGAGTAAAATGAATTTACAGATGAGTTTCTCATTACAGCATTAAGACAGAATGCAGAGCAGACTACCACTGCTGGCATTTTCTTGAAAGACTTTAGTGTCTCATTAACCAATTCTGTATAGAAAATCATACAATTATTATGAACATTTTATGTAGTAGCTCATCTGAGACAAAAGAGCCATTTCTACCTGAAGTAACTAAGGCAGTGCTCACCTCACAATCAAACTGGATAGAAGTTCATTTACAATACATGGCTTAAGTTTACAATCATTTACAATACAGGCATAAGTGTCTGTCATTGGCTTCAATATACTAGCACAATCACTCTTGAGCACTAACTTTTCTGGTAGATCTCTGATATGAGATAAACATTATGGATTATTATTATTATTTTTAATTGCTTTCCTTATATAAAATACTCATTTATTTTTACTAATAAACTAAACAATTGACCTTGGAATTCTAACATTCTGATAGGTTTCATACTGAGCGTAAAATGCATAGAACACATATTTTCCAAAGAGTTTCTTTTTCATTAAACTAATATATACAATGTCCTGAAAAAAAAAAATCTTAAAAATAAATATATGTATGCATATAATCATGTTCTGAACTGTAATTTCTTTTTAGAATTTATTTCAAAGAGAAAGTGAACTAAGTTGAAGCATAGCACCTATTGCAGCAGAAAAATAAAACAACTTAAAAAAAATCATATTTTGAGAAACTCAGACGATGTTAAAATACCTAGTTCTCTGTTTCTGCTCTTATCTCTTTTCTTTAGCAATTCACAATACCTTGTCAGAAAGAAAAGAACCAAATATATGATTTTTGTAAATAGTTTTTCAATGGGAAATAAAACAAACAAACAAAAAACAGGTAGTGCATACCCAGGAATTACAGTTGCAGACTCCTCCAATGAAGTTAGCAATAAATCAAGGGAATTTGGCTGTATGCGCCCCTCAAGCACCTTGGTATCACAATATTAATGTTATTAGGATGGCAAGTTTGCTCCCTCCCCTCTTCTCAAGCCAGCAGGCTTGCTGTCTTGCTAGCAGCCTCCTTTGAACAACTTCTTTGAACCCATCCCCAGCTTCTTTGGAAGAGTGCAATGGGAAGACATACAGCTCGCAGACAGCTGAGACCTTAATAAGACATATGGTTCACAGA
Organism: Anser cygnoides; assembly: GCF_040182565.1. Taxonomy (NCBI): domain Eukaryota; kingdom Metazoa; phylum Chordata; class Aves; order Anseriformes; family Anatidae; genus Anser; species Anser cygnoides. Next base: position 161,533,175 of record NC_089873.1, on the reverse strand, counting down.
CAGCTGAGACCTTGGTTTGTCCTGATCCACAGCAAGGAAAATACAGCAGCCAAAGATTTCAGAGGGATGTGCCCCATTGGTGTCAGAGGAAAGACTGCATGCGAGATTGAGGGCCTCGGCACATTCCACTCTGCCCAGAGGAAGAGCAGTGAAATGCCTGTCCTGTGGGTGTTAAAACAACTCAAGTGGTTGGGGTTAACACTAAGGAGCAATTTTGACTTGAAAGCCTCTCGGGATACTGGCAGAGCAAGCTGCGCTGCCATCACTGTCACTGTAGATTACGAGTGCGTGAGCGGTAAGGAAGCATCACCTTGAGGCAGGGATACAGCCCCTAGACCTGATGGCTGAGAAAGCTGCTTCAACCCACCTGCTAGTTCTGGGCGGTCTAGACACTTAGATACTATAGCTGGTTCCCAGTTCCTGTATTTAAATAACAATAATAATTAAAAGGTGTTTTGTGGCAAATACTTGCTTTTCCAGATGCCTGGCTTCTGAGAAACAGGAAAGTAACAACAGTGCATGCAGCTGTTTTGCCTTCAGACCTGGGCACATGCTGTCAAAGGCCAGGCTGAAGGGGAATTTTGGGCAGCCTGGGCTGGTGGATGGCATCCCTGCCCATAGCAGGGAGTGGCACTGGGTGGCCTTCAAGGTCCCTTCCAACCCAAATCACTCCACGAGTCTGTGAAACAGCCCCATACAAGGGTAGAGCTGCTCTGCATGCACCTGGGGAGCACGATGCAGCTTGTGGTAGGTCAGGTGTACTTGGCTTACTTGTCTACAGAGCTGCTCTTCTAACCTTTAAAGGGTGGTGAAATCTCGGACAGTCCTAGCAACCTGTCTGCATGACTCTATCATCAGTAGAAATCTGCATTATTGCCTGCAGTTGCAGTGTCCACAACCCAGCCCTCAATGGGGACTCTGAGTCTCCAAAATCCTGAAGCCAATCCTGGAAGGATAAGGGAAATCCAGGCTGTGCTGGGCACTCTTGATGGACTGAACTTTGCTGAGAAACCTGTCTGCCTAGAGAAATGGCAGAGTCCTGTCTGCTAACATAATTCAGCTTTGACTGGACAGAGCACCAGACAGTCTGCTGGGTGGAGGAGAACTGGTGCATCGTGTAGCTTCTCTAATGATGAGCCTGATCTTCTGAAATGCTTCTGAGAGCCAGGTAGAGCTCCTGAGAAGGAGTCGTCTCAACTCGTGCTTGTGAGGAACTATCCTGGAGAATCCACGGTTCTGGACCTGGATCTGAAGGTGACCACTTCAGTCTTGACCAAGTCCTCGAGCTGCATGCCATCAGTTCCTGCCACCACATGGGGGCTGTTGGCTGGTGAATGTTTGTGGAGTTAAAGTCTCGAGCCATAGCAATGTGCAGCGTGTTGGTGCAGGCAACCTCCCCACAAAGTAATTGCTTTAGATAGTGATCTAGGAGCAGCTTCCTAAATCCCTGTCCACGCACTGTCCTGCTGTGGCTTTGCCTTGTCCCGTTCAGCTGAATTGACCATTACTTATCCCAGGTCAGTCTGCTCTGACTTGTCCATCTGCATGTAGGCTGGTGAAGCTGAATATCCAGGGCATGTTTTTCTGTGTGAGTTTGTAGGTAAACGGCAGTGTTGATAGCAGACATCATGTCTTGTGAGTGGGTATCTTGGTTTGGCCCGTCTTCTTGTTCAAGACCAGTTGGGGCAAGGCTTCATGCTCAAACTGTCCTGGCATTCTGCCTGCTTGTAGCATGAAGACCAAAGACTTGCAGTGCTTTGTTCCTCTTCTGAAAGTTTTAGAAGTTCACCTATAGTAACTTGTTAATATATACAATTTAAAAAAGCAGGAAAAAACAAACAAACAAACAAACAAAAAAAAAATCTCAACAACCTCTAACTGAGAACCTGTTAACTGAGGCGAAACCACTAAATACAACAGAAGGATCCAGTGACTGGGCTGATTTCGGGAGCAAAATTTATGCATAAGCCATAGGGGCTGTGAGTTCCCTGGGAGCACAGCGGAGCTGTAGAGGGGCCTGGCTCTGCAGGTGGAGGATCAATCATCGGGTGCAGTATTTTTAGGCTTGATCATAGCCACCGTGGCTGTACAGCAGCATCCAACCCACGTGTTTTTATGGCATGCTTATGTGAACACGTTTGCCCCAGACAATAAATACCAGCAAGAGCTTCATTTTGGCTGCTGATTGAGATCATTACAAACATTACAATGACCCATTCTCTGCAGTGTGTTTTTGAAAAGCAATTTCTTGTTTGTTTGTCCAGCATCCATGCTCTTCCCTCGTGCATTTTTTCTTCCATGATTATTTTCATTACATGCTCTAGATAACTCATTGAGCCTAGACCTTTCCTCTTCTTCCTCTGTCTCTTCTCAGGAACATTTGTGCTATAATACTTTTTCTTCTTCCCCTTTGCAACTAATCTAGGCTGTCTCTTTTTAATTCGAGTTGCCAAGAAGCCAGTGAGGGATAAATGTGGTCCAGGTGCCAAGGAGAAGAAGCGGAGCATTTTCAATTTCAATTTTCATCATCAGCATGCCCTTTAAGTTGATTGTCATTCCTCCAAGTGCTCACAGAACCCTCCAAAACTGTTTTTGTCACTTTCCCAGCTCCTGGCTAGCAGTGAAGGAACCACACTGTGCTGTTAAGTAGAGGTTCCATGCAGTTGTAGTTGCCTTCAGCCACGCCACCCTGACTACACCTGATCCTGTCAGATTCTTGGAAGTTAAGCGGGGCTGGGCTCCGGCTAGTACTTGGAGGGGTGACCTCCTGGGAATACCGGGTGCTGTAGGGTAGACTTTTGTTTTGGCAGCCATCTTGATCATATCTCTATGACCATGAAGCAGTTGAGTTGAAAATTTTTGGTGACAGAAGGAAAACTGCCACCAAAACTTCAATCCTGGATATGGGGAGAGCAGACTTCAGGCTGCTCAGGGAACTGGTTAAGGGTCCCCCGGGAAACTGCTTTTGAAGGCATCGGCATCCATTGGTACTGGTCAGTCTTTAAGCACTGCCTCCTAAAAGCACAGGATCAGGCAATTCCAAAATTTCGCAAGTCAGGCAGGTGGCGCAGAAGGCTGGCTTGACTGACCAGGGATCTTCTTCTGAAGCTTAGGCACCAAAATAAAGTGCATGGCTGCTGGAAGCAGGGACAGGCAACATGGAAGGACTAAAGGGATGCTGTTCACCTTTGTAGGGAGAAAATTTGTGCAGCCAAAGCCCAATTAGTGTTGAAGTCAGCCAGGTTTGTGGGAGACAATATAAAGGGCTTTTTTAAATATGTGAACAGAAAAAGGAGGACCAGAGAAAACATAGGTCCACCACTTGGTGAGGATGGTCACCTGACAAGCAAGGACATAGGCAAAGCAGAGATATTTAATGCCTTCTTCACCTCTGCCTTCAACACTGATGATGGGCTTTGGGACCCCGGGGGGCCCTGAACTGGAGGACCGTGATGGTGGGAATGATAAACTCCCAGACAAACCTGAGTGTGTGCGGTATTTACTGATCCACCTGGATCCATACAAGTCCATGGGTCCAGATGGAATTCATCCCAGGGTGCTCAGAGATCTGTCTGACATCATCACGGGACTTCTCACTATTATTTTTCAGTGGTCTTGGGAATCTGGAGAGGTCCCAGTTGACTGGAAGCTGGCAGATGTTGTGCCAATTTTCAAGAAGGGCAAGACAGAAGATCCTGGTATCTATAGGCCTGTCAGTCTCACATCAGTGCCTGATAAACTTATGGAGAAGATTATCCTTGAAGTTATTGAAATGCACCTGGGGGACAATGCAGTCATGGGTCACAGCCAACATGGGTTCACGAAGGGTAGGTCCTGTTTAACAAATTTGATTTCCTCTTATGATAAGATCACCCACCTAGTCAATCAAGGGAAGCCAGTTGATGTAATATTTATGGATTTCAGTAAAGCTTTTGACACAGTTTCCCATAGGATCCTACTGGACAAAATGTCCAGCATACACCTAGATAAAAACATACAATAAGTGAATAATTGGCTGACAGGTAGGGCTCAAAGGGTTATGGTAAATGGGGTTACATCAGGCTGGGGGCCAGTCCCCAGTGGGGTCCCCCAGGGCTCCATTTTAGGACCAGTTCTTTTCAGTGTTTTCATAAATGATTTGGATGAAGGACTAGAAAGTGTTTTGAAAAAGTTTGCTGATGATACTAAACTGGGAGGAGCTGTTGACTCTGTTGAGGGTGGAAAGGCCTTGCAGAGAGATCTGGACAGATTGGAAAGCTGGGTGATCACCAACCGCATGAAGTTTAACAAGAGCAAGTGCCGGGTCCTGCACCTGGGACAGGGCAACCCTGGCTATATGTACAGACTGGGCGACAAGATGCTGGAGAGCAGCCCCGCAGAGAGGGATCTGGGGGTTTTGGTTGACAGCAAGTTGAATATGAGCCAGCATTGTGCCCCGGCAGCCAGGAGGGCCAACCGTATCCTGGGGTGCATCAAGCACGGCTTTGCTAGTTGGTCAAGGGAAGTGATTGTCCCGCTCTACTCTGCGCTGGTGCAGCCTCACCTCGAGTACTACGTGCAGTTTTGAGCACCACAGTACAAAAAGGACATTAAACTGCTGGAGAGTGTCCAGAGAAGTGCTACAAAGATGGTGAAGGGCCTAGAGGGGAAGACATACGAGAAGTGGCTGAAGTCACTGGGCCTGTTCAGCCTGGACAAGAGGAGGCTGAGGGGAGACCTCATTGCAGTTTACAGTTTCCTCACCAGGGGGAGTGGAGGGGCAGGCACCAATCTATTCTCTTCAGTGACAGTGATAGGACCTGAGGGAATGGTGTCAAGCTGCAACAGGGGAGGTTCAGGTTGGATATCAGGTAAAGGTTCTTCACCAAGAGGGTGGTCGCTCACTGGAACAGGCTCCCCAGAGATGTAGTCAAAGCACCAACTCTGTTGGAGTTTAAGAAGCGTTTGGACTGTGCTCTTCGTCATATGGTCTGAATTTTGGGGCAGAACTGTGCAGAGCCACGAGATGGACTCAATGACCCTTGTGGGTCCCTTCCAACTCAGTATATTCTATGATTCTATGAAAACCAACAACACAGACATGGGATTTTCCATAGCAATAAGATCATGTGGTTCTTGCTGACTTTGAGGAAAATAGGTACGTAGGAAAAAAAACAACATTTCTAGGCTTGACCATGACTGTTCTTGTTATTTTGTTCATGAAAATGTTAATATTCTTCTCTAAATTGATTTTAATTGTCTAAGAAGCTACACTCTAAGAAGATCTATTTCTGATCCATGAGCTGCTTCCAATAGTGCTGAGACAACTAGCTGATGTCCTTGAAATATCATTCTTTATCATATTTGAAAGGTACCAGAAATTGGCAGAGGTTCCTAACAACTGGAAAAAGGTAAACTTTTCTTCTTGCTACCATCAGTTAGTCCAGTCTCCCACCTACAATAATCCTTTGGATGAATAAATTCTTCCACTCAAACTGAAATTCTTCAGCTGTGTACAGGTGAACCAAGAGATCTTTGCCATTAGTTGACCATTTCAAAAGTCCTTTCAAAGGTTTAGTACAGATTTGCCCACACTACTTGTGCATCAGCAAGAACATATTTTGCTCTTCTGCTCTGCTCAGTTTTCCAGGCACGGAGAGGAAACTGCACTTACTAATCTTTTTTTTTTTTTTTTTTTCCTTCTGTCATGTGCTTTCAGTTCAGCTGTAACTTTTTAACAAACTGTTTTGATTTAACCAGTCAGGCAGATAAACACCACACAGCCATTCACTCCTCCTCCCTCCCAGTGGAACAGTGGGATGGGAGAGAGAATTTGGGAAAAAAAAAAAAAAAAAAAAAAAAGTAAAGGCCAGTAGGTTGAGACAAAGACAGCTTAATAGCGCAGAAAATTAATAATAATAATAATAGGAATAATTGGATGTGGTCTACCTTGATTTCAGTAAGGCTTTTGACACCATTTCCCACAACATTCTCCTCAAGGAACTGACTACTCGTGGCTTAGACTGGCATACGCTTCGTTGGGTTAACAACTGGCTGGATAGCCAGGCCCAAAGAGTTGTGGTGAATGGAGTCAAATCGAGGTGGAGGCCGGTCACTAGTGGCGTCCCCCAGGGCTCAGTACTGGGGCCAGTCCTCTTTAGTATCTTTATGGATGGCCTGGATGAGGGGATTGAGTGCACCCTCAGTAAGTTTGCAGATGACACCAAGTTAGGCGCATGTGTCGATCTGCTCGAGGGTAGGAAGTGTCTGCAGGAGGATCTGGATAGGCTGGAGCGATGGGCCGAGGCCAACTGTATGAAGTTCAACAAGGCCAAGTGCCGGGTCCTGGACCTGGGGCACAACAACCCCAAGCAGCGCTACAGGCTGGGAGATGAGTGGTTGGAAAGCTGCCTGGCAGAGAAGGACCTGGGAGTACTGGTTGATAGTCGGCTGAATATGAGCCAGCAGTGTGCTCAGGTAGCCAAGAGGGTCAACAGCATCCTGGCTTATATAAGAAGCAGTGTGGCCAGCAGGTCTAGGGAAGTGATTGTCCCCCTGTACTCGGCTCTGGTGAGGCCGCACCTCGAGTACTGTGTTCAGTTTTGGGCCCCTCACTACAAGAAGGACATGGAAGTGCTCGAGAGAGTCCAGAGAAGGGCAACGAAGCTGGTGAGGGGTCTGGAGAACAAGTCTTTTGAGGAGCGGCTGAGGGAGCTGGGATTGTTCAGCCTGGAGAAGAGGAGGCTCAGGGGTGACTTTGTCGCTCTCTATAGGTACCTTAAAGGAGGCTGTAGAGAGGTGGGGATTGGTCTATTCTCCCACGTGCCTGGTGACAGGACGAGGGGGAATGGGCTAAAGTTGCGCCAGGGGAGTTTTAGGTTGGATATTAGGAAGAACTTCTTTATGAAAGGGTTGTTAGGCATTGGAATAGGCTGCCCAGGGAAGTGGTTGTGTCACCATCCCTGGAGGTCCTTAAAAGACGTTTATATGTTGAGCTTAGTGATATGGTTTAGTGAAGTACTTGTTAGTGCTAGGTCAGAGGTTGGAGTAGGTGATCTTGGACGTCTCTTCCAATCTAGACGATTCTGTGATTCTGTGATTCTGTAATAATAATCTGTACAAAGAAAGTGATGCACAATGTAATTGCTCACTGATCGATGCCCAGCCCAACCCCGAGCAGCAATCCTCCCAACCCTGTCCAGCCACCCCATATTAATTGTTCAGCATGATGCCATATGGTACGGAATACCCCTTTGCCAGTTTGGGTCAGCTGTCCTGGTTCTGTCCCCTCCCAGCTTCTTGTGCACCCCCAGCCTTCTCACTGGCAGGACAGAGCGAGAAGCTGAAAAGTCCTTGGCTTAGTGTAAGCACTGCTCTGCAACAATTAAAACATCAGCATGTTATCAACACTTTTTTCATCCTAATCCAAAACATAGCCCTCTAGCAGCTACTAGGAGGAAAAATAACTCTATCTTAGCCAAAACCAGGACACAAACTCATACTCTGCTGCAGCTGGCTGCAAATAAATATTGCATAATTTATATGTCTGCTAGAAAGAAAGTAGAACAGATTTATATATTGAAAGTTTTTTTCTTGGGCTTCTTTCATTCTCCAGCTAAAAGCTGTATTTCATGACAATTTGTCCTCTTTTTTTTCCTGAATGTCCTCTTTTCATCAGTTTAAGAAAAGGCAGTGTGCATGCACTATGATCTTCAGAACAAAGCTGGAATATTTTGGTGTGCTTAACTATATTTCCTTGAGGAATGGAAGAGTGCTGTTTTCCCATATATCTTCATATATTCCACACATTTTCTGAGTTTCCACAAGTGATATTCCAGTAATACATGTAGTTTGACCTAAAAGAGTACAATGACAATGGAACACCTGAAATAAGTCCTAAGGAAGATACTATTACTGACTCATTGAAAAATGAAGGGGGGTAGAGGGAAGCTGTATTATACTGAATTTTATTGCACTGTAGTTTAATTTGATATATATCATATTTTCACTTCTTTTTAAAATTATATTTCCATTGAAAATTGCATACAATCCCTATGAGCCAAAATTTCCTTACTGCAAGTGGCACTGAGGAGTCTGATAACATTTATAATAACATGGTAATTCAGTTTCAGTTCAGTGAAGCTTACTGGTATGACAACCTGTATAAATAAGACTGTAGTATAAAAATCAGACAGACTCTTCAAGCATATGTCACAGCTGTTTTTTCCATGCAAAATCAGACTATACAGTGTTTGACTTTGGATCTACTTATCAGACACACTATTCCTGAAAAGGTGACGGGTTGCCATATTGTTCAGTTATCTTATTACCATCACTCTTGTTTCACAAAGGATTATACATATTTAAAACACTTTTGAGAAGCCATATGTAATAGTATGAACAATTAGCTTTTCTGTATTTTCAGGTATTTAGGAAATAAGTTTGTCTTAGTATTTTGCTGCTACAGCTTCTGTGATGTATGTAACATATGTGCAGATTACCTCAATCTTTTTAATATAATGAAAAAAGCATAAAGATATATAAATGAAAATAAAACAGCAAACAAGAAATATACAGTCATATGGAAGGATTACATTTTCCATGTTCACTTTCTTTTGCCTGTCCTTTTCATGACCTGTAAAACAATGAGAAAGATGAATTATGTGAGAAACTGCCAGACTGCGAGGGTACGTGGAATAGAATTTAGAAGCTTTTGCATTCTAATAAGTACTATGACATTTATTTTTGAGCAAGCCAATATATCCTCTGTTTTTGATTCTTTCCTAGGGGAATAAAAGAAAAAAAATCTATTTATTTATTTATTACTTTTCCCATGTGTTTCCAGAAGGTCTTTTAATAGTTAGCAATTGCCTGATGGAAGTTTCTAAATATTTCTGCCTTGCAGCTTGCCAAATCAAAAGGGAAAAACAAAACAAAACAAAACAAAAATAAAAATTTCTGCTTGTGGTGGAGCTGGTAGGAGAATCTGAGTTCCGTAACACAGACCAAACTAAAATTTTACTTATCAAGATTAGATTATGAATAATATTACAAACACACAGACAATTAATGGAGCAAGAGATTACTTTTGTATCAAGTTTTTTTAAGGCCAGCTGCTTAAGACAAAAGGTTATGTTTATTTGAGCTTTCTTGATTAGAAAGACGCAGAATTAATTTGACTCCTGTTTCTCTGAGTGCCAGAAGAATATAAATTGTTCTTGAATATGTTACACATCACTATTTCATCATTATGCTCCTTTAGAATGTTCCTAAGATTACAGAGGTGCTCCCTGAAAGAGTTCTGTGAAATCTTTGATTTTTGTGTTATATCGTTGTATGCAAAACACTCTTGACTTGGGGAATTATGGCTTAATTTAATTCATTGCCAATTCACATAAATTTCTGATTGTTGACTTGGGTATTGAAGAAAAAGGAAAGCATAAGCAATTAAATAATTACATAAAACCCCTTTCTTTCATATTCCCTAGACTCAAATTAAGCCAAATACATAGCTGCAGATCCTCTAATTTTCAACCTGAGTTACACTCAGTCCCAGTTCCTTCACTGAGGTGTTGACTGGCATAGGAGTCTGGGGCTATATGTGTAATGACTTCTGCCAGTTGCTTCTTTCTGGTGATCTTTGCATCTTCAAATTTTCCTGTGTTGCATTCTGCTGCAATACTTCAGGGCTGTCCGTGCCTTGATGTGGATTGCCCAAGACCACAGTCCTTCAGCTGGCCTCAGCATGAGTGTCCTGAAGACTGTTGTCCCTTTAGGGGTATATGTACCCCTCTTGGCTTCAAGTGCCTTTCCAGCAGCATCTCCAGAAGCAGCATCTTCAGCCCTTAGCAGCTTCCAATTTATTTCTAAATTATGTCTCACTAGGAGTGCTGCATGTTGGTCTGAAGTTTTTGTGCATGATGAACTACTCACACCAGTTTCAGAGCTGTCTATAACTGGTTGTTACTGTCATATGGCAGCTTATAGCGTCTTCCCACACACGTGACCCCTGGAACCCCTGCTACTAACATCCTATGATTTATGCTAAGTATGAAGATACAGTTGATTGAAAATGATATCACTGATGATTTCAAATTAATTTAACAATGTCCAGTTTATACTAAATATTAAGGCATAAAACTGCAAGCAGGAGGTTTTAAGGTTCAATATTGCAGTGTCTAACTTCTAAATACTGCTTCTTGCCAGAGGCTCAAGCCCAAGACACGGGGGAGAGTCTGATGAAACTTGTTCATTATTGACTGCTAAGCTTCCACATGGGCACCAATAATACTACCGGGAAGACATGGAACATATCAAGTTATATGGCTAAAGGAGTAAGGATAAAGACTGGTTTTCTCATTGAAACTGCTGAGGGTGAGAGACTTGAGGAGCAGACGTCCTTAGTGTCAACAACTGTTAGCACATCTGGCGTTGACAACAGAGATATGGTTTTAAAACCACTGGAAAGCATTTGAGGATTTAGGGTTGCTAGAAAGAGATGGTATCCACCTGATTAGGTAGAGGAAAGCATTCTTCCCAACTGGCTGATATGGAGAACTTTGAACAAGGATCAAAGCAAGTTGAGGATGATGGCACTGAATCAAGCAAGGATATGTTAGACCAAGTTGGCAAGCAAAGGGCGCAGGGTGATGTGGACAAGAGCAATCATAGAATCATAGAATGGTTTGGGTTGGAAGGGACCTTAAAGACTGTGAAATTCCAACCCTCCTGCCATGGGCAGGGACACCTTCCACTAGACCAGGTTGCTCAAAGCCCCATCCGACCTGGCCTTGAAAAATTCTAGGGATGCAGCATCTACAACCTCTCTGGGCAACCTGTCCTAGCGCCTCACCACCCTCACAGTAAAGAATTTCTTCTAACTATCTCATCTAAATTTACACTTTTTAGTTTAAAGCCATCACTTCTTGTCCTATCACTACACTCCCTGACAAAGTGTCCCTCCTCATCTTTCCTGTAGCCCCATTTAGGTACTGGAAAGCCACTATAAGGTCTCCCCAGAGCCTTCTCTTCTCCAGGCTGAACAACCCCAACTCCCTCAGTCTGTCTTCATAGGAGAGGTGTTCCAACCCTCTTATCATCCCTGTTGCCCTCTTCTGGGCTCGTTCTAATACGTCCATATCCTTCTTGTACTTGGGGCCTAAAAGCTAAATGCAGTACTCCATGTAGGGTCTCACAAAAGCAGAGCAGAGGAGGAGAATCACCTCCCTCAGCCTGCTGGCCCCGCTTCTTTTGATGAAACCCAGGATATGTTTGGCTTTCTGGGCTGCAGGTGCACACTGCTGGCTCATGTCAAGCTTCTCATCAACCAACACCCCTAGGTCCTTCTCAGGGATGCTCTCAAAGATTTCATATTCAATACAACAGGGCAGAATGGGACCTACCTCAAGTGAATCTTCAAAAATAAGGAACTATCTATAGAACACCATAATGAGTCAAGGTCTTATATCTTCTCTGGGAGTTAAGCCTTAAATGGTATCTCTCTGAAGTATCCATATGCTAACACATGCAGAAAAATGGCAGGTGTGGGGGTGGATCAGAGGAGTTAGAATTTTGTATGCAGTTGCAGGGTTATGATGTGTGGGGGTTTTACCCTGCTGGACAGCTGAACTCCACAACAACCATTCTCTCACTCCCCCTCAGAAGAAGATGGGAAGAAGAAAGTATACAGGAAAGAAAAACAAACAAACAAAAAACCCAATGATTTAATTAAAGAGGAAAGGAGGAGGGAACTAAATGAGCAAACATCATGCAAAAGCACAGAGAGGGGGGAAAATATTTATTCTCTACTTCGCATCAACAAGTGATGTTCGGTAATGTCCTGGGAAGCAAGGCCTCAATACGAGTAGCGTTTTTTTCAGGAGGACAAACATCTTCATAACTTCATTTCTGAACAAAGCTTGCCATATCTGAACAAGGAATAATCATTTTAATTTTCAAAGTTAATTTTAAAATTCATATTGGTTAATTAAATGAAAATAACTTATCAAAAGCTATCTATAGAACTTGCAGCAAAACCTGAAAAAATACATTGTTAAGTGTGGGACAGGATAGCTATTATTCACTTCTACCAAACCAGATGTGGACTAAAAGTCACAATTTGCTAGGTACTGTGGTGTCAAAGTTTGTGATTCAAAGTTGAAGAATTTAATTAGAAAAAAAAAAAAAAAAAAGATTTGTTGGACATATTTGAGCTTCAAACATACTTGACAAGGTCACATTTTTGTTAGCAAGTTTCAAGAGGAAGAAATTAACTGGTTTATATAAACAAAATGACTTCCTAGTGATTACAGTTTTGTTGTTGTTGTTTGTTTTTAAACTATAATTGTCTTGAAAAGATAGGATAATTTCTTCTGAAATGATCATCTAATCTAAATGCTTCTGTAATAGTATCTTAAGAAGTTAGCTTGTTCTGAATATTATATTTGTTTTGTTTTGCTTTTTTCTGTTTGTGTGTATGTGTGTTTTCCCACTCAGTTATATCTTTATCTATCTAATGTTTAATATATACCTAGAAAATGCAACTCCAAAAAAAGAGAACTATAGAAAAAATCAAATTAATCTTTTCTGGACTTTTTCAATGTCAAACGATATCTGAACATAATGTTCTGTCTTTTAGTCAGCACAACTAAGCTATCTAAATATGGCTAATATAAATAAATAAACGGGTTTTTAAAAGACCTTTGTGTAGCACTGCATCACATCAGAAAAATCCAGAGTACTTTTTGAGTTAAAAAAAAAAAAAAAAGGCAAAATAATGCACCTTTAGGATGTTTTGACCTAAAGCCAGGATGCTGAAATACGAGCTGAAAAGTAGCTTTCTGTTAAATATATTTTTCTAGCATATGTTACAGGAAGATATTTTCCATTTAATATCATATATATATATAATTTTAAAATACTGTTTCACACATTCATTAAAAAAGGGATTGGGTGTTGAGGGATGAAGAAGGGGAGATAAATTAACCTGCAGATACAACCACGATACTCACATACTCTGGAAAAGTTAAAATAAAAAGAAGATAGTATTAAAGGTAAATTATTTTAACAATGATGATCTTGTAGTAAAATTCTCTGGGGAAGAATGAACAAAGGAAAAGGAAAGCCAAACTACTCTTTAAGGCTGACTGAATTTGGACAAGCGTGAAGGAGAAATGACTATTCATTTGTAAATGTAAATTGACAAAACATGCCAAAATTGTACCAACTGAAAATCTACATTTGATCTATTTTTCTGATCTACCCTCAGAGATAGTAAGTGAAACTTACTCTTTGAAAAACACCTACGTACATTACAGAATCATACTGCTGAGATTCTAAATTTTCTCTACTATTTTCAAAAGGATCCCAACAAGTATATATTGTTATTCATACTGTGGATTATCAGGAGTGTTTGCCCATCCTTTGAGACCTTTTCTCATAATGAGAAATTGCATGTTAACTCATCACAAAGTGGTAATATTTCACATATTTTCTTTTGTTAACTTGTTTTACAGAACAATATATGCTAGCAGTTGTATCTTGTTTGTTGCAATCACAAAAATGGAGCAAAATTTCATAATTCAACAAGATGGCATGTTCTGGAACCTGAAGTGGAAACTTGCTTTTTCTAAACCATCTCCTCAATATTTAGTTTTGTCAGTCCCCAATATATGTTCTCAAACGCATAACCCTAGTAAATTTTGTTAGGTGTGAGTGTGGCTGAACATTCTAGCTTGTGATACTGTTGGTCTAAAAACACTTGTTTGTGCACTGTTTTCAATGTAAATTCTGTTAGTGTAGAAGCATTAAAATTTTTAAGATGAATGAGACTTTCACATAGATGCTGAGTTTGAATAACTCATTTGATAGAAGAATGGTAAAGCTGATTATAAATTATCCTTTTGATCATTCTCCTGACATATATGAAAAATATAAATTGGAGTTCGTGAACCACAAACAAAATGCATATTAATTTTTTGAGTAAGAAGGTAGTTGAAAACAGTGTTAAGTGCCAATTTGATATATAAGTACTTATGCCATTCTCTTTTTCTGTGAAATGAAAGCTCTAATTGCATTTCAGTATCAGAAAACAATACCGAAAACAGTATCAAAAACAATACCAACATAGTTGTTGGTTATTTACTTTGCAATTTTTTTTTTATTTTTTTTTTTTACTTCCACGCCATAGAATATAACTTTGGACACCAATGACTTCAAGAATAATATATTCTGTGTTTTATTTCCCTATTCAATACTAGTTTGATAGCAAAAGTTTGGTAATTATAATTTTATTTTATTGCAACTCCTTACAACATTATTCATCTGAATATCACAGTTAAATTTTCAGTCATAACCATGCAGAAAAATGAGGCAAATTAAGGGTAACTAGAACATGATATGTGACACATGTAATCTTTCTGACTCTTGCTGTCTTGTATGTTTGATTCTCTAATAGTTCATTCACTACAGTCAAAGGACATCAGCACTGATCCCACATATCTTTTTCCTAGCTGTGTAATGAAGCAGAGCAGTGTAATACTGTCTGTACTAAAGTAATGATTGCTCCTCCGTGCCAGTTTTCAATTTCATGTTACATCTTGCTCTTAAAAATATATTTGTTGCAATCCTCTGAAAAGATCTTTAAATGAGCTCAGACCATTTAAATTTTGAGGTATCTTCTGTACAGAATGATACACTTACTATACTATTACAGTTATTCTTTTTTTATTCCACTGCTAATGATCTTCTGTTTTTACATTTTATATTTTGCATATTTTTTATATATGCACAAACTTATATGTAGAAAAATTCGACTGAATATCTAAATTTAGCATTAGAAAAAATTGAGTGTTCGTTTGTATAAATGTAAGAATATTAATTTTGCAGCTTCAGGTAAGGTTAGAAGTGTATATATGTTTAATCTTATTACAGATTCATGCAAATTATTTCCTTCAGTAAGTAAGCTAAAATGTTTTAAAAAAATTATGTAAGTCAACAGGCTAAGCACCAGGTTCTCTTAAATTCAGATTCCTCACTATTTAGAGACAGATGCTGAATGCATTGGGTTTATGTGGCAAGAATTGGTAGCTGGTGGGGCTGCAGGGGTGGCTTCTGTGAGCAGAGCCCAGAAGCTGCCCCATGTCAGAGAAGAGCCATTTGCAGCCAGCTCCAAAAGGGACCCGCTGCTGGCCAGAGCTAAGCCACTAAGAGATAGATGTGCCTTTGGGAGAGAAGATTTAAGAAAGGGGAAAACCAAACCAAACAAAACAAAACAAAAACCTACTGTACAAGAGCAGCTGGGAGGGAAAGGAGTGAGAACCAGCCCTGCAGACACCAAGGTCAGTGCAGAAGGAGAGCAGGAGGTGCTCCAGGCACTGTAGCAGAAGTTCCCCTGCGGCCTGTGGAGAGGCCCATGGCGGAGCAGGCTGTCCTCCTGCAGCCCATGGGTCCCACATGGAGCAGATCTCCACACTGCAGCCCATGGAGGAGCCCCCGGTGGAGCAGGTGGATGTGGCCTGGAGGAGGCTGCGGCCCATGGAGAGGAGCCCACGCAGGAGCAGGTGAGCTGGCAGGAGCTGCCGCCCATGGGGGTCCCATGTTGGAGCAGTTTGCTCCTGATGGATGGACCCCATGGTACAGAGCCATGTGGGAGCAGTTCTTGAAGAGCTGCTGCCTGTGGGCAGGATCAGTTTGGGAAGGACTGCATCCCATGGGAGGAACCCCACATTGGAGCAGAGCAGTTCAGAGGCAGAGGGTGATCGTGAAGGAGCAGAGGAGATGAGGCATTATGGACTGATCGCTGCCCCTATTCCCCCTTCCCCTGCTCCACCAGGGGGAGGACATAGAAGAGGGTAGATGGGGGGAAGGTCTGGAACCAGTCTCTTTTCAGTTGTGCCCAGCAACATGATGAGAGGCAACAGGCACAAACTGAAGCACAGGAAGTTCTGGCTGAATATGAGAGGGCATTCTTTACAGTGAGGGTGACAGAGCACCGGCACAGGTTGCCCAGAGAGGTTGTGGAGTCTTCTTCTCTGGAGATACTCAAACCCTGCCTGGATGCTACATGCTCTAGGTGATCCTGCTTGCCAGGGGGATTAGACTAGATGATCTTCTGAGGTCCCTTCCAACCTCGGAACTTCACTATTCTAGTCTGCTAGAGATAAGCAATAAATTATGTTAATCTCCCTATATTTGCCCGTGACAATGATTGTTGAGTTATCTCCCTGTCCTTATTTCAACCCTTGAGCCCTTTTCATGATATTTTCTCCCCCTTTTCCTTTGAGGAGGGTAAGTGAGAGAGCGGTTGTGGTGGAGCTCAGCTGCTCATCAGGGTGAAACCACTGCACTGAAAAATCCAGCTTCACCTGAGGATACAGTGTAGCCAAATACCTGATTCCAGCTCTTTTGAAAAGGTAGTATTTAGGAAGCAGGTTTCTCTGGATTTGATAACATAAAGGAACAGTTCAAAAATTGGTGGAAAAAAATATTTTGCAGTTTCAGTTTGAATCCTTAGTTATTTATATATTTTTAATGAAGATTTGTTATTAAAACCTAGATGTTTAGCTCTAACCATATGACTTCAGGAACTGCAGTCTTAAATATATAGAATGACAAAAGTTATAGTTCATTTTCACTACTCATCTCATTAAATGCTATGGTAACGAGATAAACTTCAGGAATTTGTTGTTCCTAGAAAGCCCAGTTGCATTCCTTAGAGTTTCAAGTACTATTTGTGGGATTTTAATCATGGTAAATGAACAAACAGTCTCTGATTCAGATTGCTTGTCTTTATTGAATAACAAGAAATAAAAGACAATTTCTCAATGACAGACCTCAAAATGTTTTTAACCACCAACGGGGTAGTTTGACACCATTAAAACTGCTTTTTACAATAAGATATTATTTATGGACTGTGATAATGGTTATGTCTACCCTCTTCCCACAACATCCCTCAATGAAAAACAGCAACAACAAAAGAGTTTGAGCTCTAATTGTCCTCCAAACTAGGATCAAATGAAATTAAGTCAGTGAGCCTTCAAGTGGCTCATCTGGAGAACCTGGAGCATCTTTCATATGAAGAGAGGCTGAGAGAGCTGTGATTCTTTAGCATAAACGTGAAAAGAGAACTTACCAATGTATATAAATACCTGATGGGACAGAATGAAGACTAGACAGACTCTTCCTGGTAGTTCCCAGTGACAGGACAAGAGGCTATGGACACAAATTGAAACGTTAAATTCCATCTGAAAAAATAAATCAGTTTCTTACTATGAGAGTGGACAAACACTGGAAGAGGTTACCCTGAGAGGCTGTAGAATCTTGGTTCTTGGAGATACTGAAAACCTAAGGATAAGGTTGGATAAGGTCCTTTCCAACCTGCTTTAACTGATCATACTTGAGTGGGGGGGGTGGGATGAGTGTGTGGGGGGGTGATGTGATTAGATAATCTGAAGAGGTCCTTTACAACCTCACTATCCTGTGATTCTGTGAAGCATAGGCTTAAGAACAATAACAGGTCTTTCAACCATATTCTCTCTCACATCGCACAGTTTGTGCATCTTAGCACACCTGTGAGTTTACCATGATGCAGAAACAGGCTGTGAGATTGACAGTTACATGGTCAAATGGTGGGCAGGAAAAGAACATGCTTGGGTCCACTGAAAAAATCCTTGTGGAGAAATAGTCAATGTGATTTGCAAAGTTTGCTATGCAGCCAATACTAGAACTGGGAAATAAATAAATAGAAGAATTCATAGTCTCTTTATTGTATAACAAACAAAAATCATTTTTCCCTTATTCTAGCAGTGTGTAGTGGCTTTTCAATTTCTCTTCTGATCCTGCCTGACTTTCTGTATTTGATGTTGTATTTTACTTATTACTTTCCCCATCTATTTAGTACCTGCCTTTCTTCTACAAATACCATTTTCTCACAACAGAACAAAACAGAACAGAACAGAACAGGTTTAGTTCAGTTGGAAGGGAAATTCAAAGATCATCTGGTCCAACTGCCTGACCACTTTAGGGCTAACCAATAGTTAAAGCATATTACTAAGGGCATTATTCAAATGCTTCTTGAACACAGACAATTGTGGGACATCATCCAGTTCCAACTGAGTCGATGCCCATAAGGAAGGAGCATCAGTTGCTAGGAAGCCTGTTCCAGTGTTTGACCAGTAAAGAACTTTTTCTTAATATCCATACTGAACCTTCCCTGGCACAACATTCTGCCATTCCTGCACATTCTGTCATTGCTACGTGGCAGAAGAGATTGACACCTCCCTCTCTATTTCCCCTCCTCAGGAGGTTGTAGAGAACAATGAGGTTGCCTCTTAGCTTTCTTTTCTCCAGACTAGACAACCCAAGTGTCCTCAGCCTCTCCTCGTAGAAAATGCCTTCCAGCCCTTTTATCAGATTTTTTTTGCCATCATTTGGATGGTTTCAAGAACCTTAACATCCTCCACAATACAAAAAATTGTGGAGCCGAGAACTGTACACAATATTCAAGCTGAGGCTGCACTAGCCTAAATATAGTGGGAGAATCACCTCTTTTGACCAGCTGGCTATTCTGTGTTTAATGGAACCCCAAATGCTTTTTTGCTGCCTTGGTTGTCAGTGCGCACTGCTGACTTATGTTGGACCTACTGTTGACCAGCACACTCAGATCCCTTTCTGCAGATCTGCTCTTTAGCAACTTGTCTTCCAGTCTGTATCTGTGTCCAGCATTACTTTGCATCAGGTGCTGAACCTATCATTTTCCTTTGTTGAATTTCATGCCATTAGTGATTGTTCAATGCTCTCATCTATCTAGACCCGTCTGCAAGGCCTCGTGTCCCTCCAGAGAGTCAACAGTATCTCTCAGTTTGGTATCATCACCAAACCTGCTAAGGATGCATTCGACTCCTATTTCCAGGTCACTGATAAAAATGTTGAATAGAACTGGAAGTAGAGTTAAGCCATGGGGAACAACACTAGTGACTGGCCAAGAGCCAAATGGAGCCCCATTCACTACGACCCTTTTAGCTCTGCTATTAGGTCTGTTAATCACCCAGCATGGCTTGAAACTCTTCATCTCGCAGTTGGACAACTTGTCCAGAAAGATACTGTGAAGGCCTTATTAAAATCCAGAAAAATTACATCCACTGCCTCCCCTTCGTCTACCCATCAGTGTATCTTATCATAGAAGAAGATCAAATTTCCCTTCATGAAACCATGTTGACTATGTCTGACAATACCTTTGATCTTTAAATGCCTTGCAAAGGACTGAGAGCAACCATCAATAGATTGAAAGCAACCATCAATGGATTGAGAGCTGGTCTCTATGGATTGAGAGAAGCCCTAAGGAAAAGAATTTGGAGGTGCTGGTTGATGAAAAGCTCAACATGAGCTGGCAACGTGCTTTTGCAGCCCAGAAAGCCAACTGTATTCTGGACTGCATCAAAAGAAGTGTAGCTAGCAGGTTGATGGAGGCGATTCCCTTCCTCCACTCTGTTCTTGTGAGACCCCACATGGAGTACTGCATTCAGCTCTGGGGCCCCCAGCATAAGAAAGACATGGACCTGTTAGAGCGTGTCCAGAGAAGAGCCACAATTATATTTAGAGGGCTGGAGCACCTCTCCTATGAAGACAGGCTGAGAAAATTGGGATTATTTAGTCTAGAGAAGAGAAGGATCTGGGCAGATCTTACTGTGGCTTTCAAGTACCTGAAGGTGGACTACAAGAAAGCTGGAGAAGGACTCTTTATCAGGGCATGTAGTGAAAAGACAAGGACTAATGGCTTTAAATTAAATGAAAGTATATTTAGATTAGATATTCTGAAGAAATTCTTTACTCAGTGGCTGGTGAGGTTCTGGAACAGGTTGACCAGAGAGGTTGTAGATGCCACATCCCTGGAAGTGTTCAAGGCCAGGTTGGATGGGGCTTTGAGATCTGTCATTAATATTATAAATAATGATCCCTTCGTCTCCTCCTTCTCCTTCTCCTTCTCCTTCTCCTTCTCCTTCTCCTTCTCCTTCTCCTTCTCCTTCTCCTTCTCCTTCTCCTTCTCCTTCTCCTTCTCCTTCTCCTTCTCCTTCTCCTTCTCCTTCTCCTTCTCCTTCTCCTTCTCCTTCTCCTTCTCCTTCTCCTTCTCCTTCTCCTTCTCCTTCTCCTTCTCCTTCTCCTTCTCCTTCTCCTTCTCCTTCTCCTTCTCCTTCTCCTTCTCCTTCTCCTTCTCCTTCTTTCTCCTTCTCCTTCTCCTTCTCCTTCTCCTTCTCCTTCTCCTTCTCCTTCTCCTTCTCCTTCTCCTTCTCCTTCTCCTTCTCCTTCTCCTTCTCCTTCTCCTTCTCCTTCTCCTTCTCCTTCTCCTTCTCCTTCTCCTCCTTCTCCTTCTCCTTCTCCTTCTCCTTCTCCTTCTCCTTCTCCTTCTCTTCTCCTTCTCCTCCTCCTTCTCCTTCTCCTTCTCTTCTCCTTCTCCTCCTCCTCCTCCTCCTCCTCCTCCTCCTCCTCCTCCTCCTCTTCCTCCTCTTCCTCCCCCTCTCCCTCCCCCTCCTCAAAAACAAAACAAAACAAAACAAAACAAAACAAAAACCTGTCTGACAGGAATTTCTTATGAATGACATTGGAGGTGACATGAATGACAAAAATAGTGGGAACAAATAAATGACTGCAACTACTGTGTGACCTTAACTTCAGATGAGTGACAGTTAGTAGGTTTAATAAAATTTCTTTTCCCTTTGTTTTTTCTTTTTCTTTTTCTTTTTCTTTTTCTTTTTCTTTTTCTTTTTCTTTTTCTTTTTCTTTTTCTTTTTCTTTTTCTTTTTCTTTTTCTTTTTTTCTTTTTTTCTTTTTCTTTTTCTTTTTCTTTTTCTTTTTCTTTTTCTTTTTCTTTTTCTTTTTCTTTTTCTTTTTCTTTTTCTTTTTCTTTTCTTTTTCTTTCTTTTTTTCTTTTTCTTTTTTTTTTCTTTTTCTTTTTTTTTTCTTTTTCTTTTTCTTTTTCTTTTTCTTTTTCTTTTTCTTTTTCTTTTTCTTTTCTTTTTCTTTTTCTTTTCTTTTTCTTTTTCTTTTTTTTCTTTTTCTTTTTCTTTTTCTTTTTCTTTTTCTTTTTCTTTTTCTTTTTCTTTTTCTTTTTCTTTTTCTTTTTCTTTTTCTTTTTCTTTTTCTTTTTCTTTTTCTTTTTCTTTTTCTTTTTTTTCTTTTTCTTTTTCTTTTTCTTTTTCTTTTTCTTTTTCTTTTTCTTTTTCTTTTTCTTTTTCTTTTTCTTTTTCTTTTTCTTTTTCTTTTTCTTTTTCTTTTTCTTTTTCTTTTTCTTTTTCTTTTTCTTTTTCTTTTTCTTTTTCTTTTTCTTTTTCTTTTTCTTTTTCTTTTTCTTTTTCTTTTTCTTTTTCTTTTTCTTTTTCTTTTTCTTTTTCTTTTTCTTTTTCTTTTTCTTTTTCTTTTTTTTTTTTTTTTTCTTTTTTTCTTTTTCATACCTAATTTACCATGTTTTTATGCAGTATTAACTTAAATTTCTTTAACTAAAATAGGTTGGGATTTCAGAGTTGTTTTGCATAATCTTATATTTACTTAGATTTTCTTGAAATTTTCATCAGAGTGTGGTAAGAAAAATCTCTGGAAGAATAATAGGGTAATGGGGATAAATTTTCTCATGTGTTTAAGGTACATTGTACATATATTTTAAAACATTTTGTGCAAGGGAAAAAATGTGTATGTAAGAAAGACTATCTCAAAATATATATGCAAGAGAGTTACATTAATTAAGGAATCTCAGTGGAATGAACACGGATAATGACAAATTTAAAAAACAAAAGCAAAACAAACAAACAAACAAAAAATACCTGTTCATGAGAACTGTAAAATTGGTTTTGGTCAGTTCATATATCATGAGTTAGTACATTATTATGGAGTAAGGGTGGTTATTAAGATCTCTTTAGTGATCCATTTATATCAATAATACTTAAGATTTACTTGTAAGTTAGACAAAATATGTTTCAGGGCTTAGGCTTTTTCAGGCAAAAGCCAGGTGGGAAAAGGAAATCACTGAAATAGATATGGCATTTTAAGGTCAAAACTAAGTTACATCTAATAAGTATGACTTTTTAATGATGAATTGAATCTTTACATTCTCTATGGCATTATTCAAAAGGATGCTTTTAAAATACACCATGACATGAAGGAATCCTTACATATATGAGTAATAAAACTAATATTTTTGTATTAAATATATCATTAAAATAGTTCAGATGCTAAAGTATTTCCTCTTTAAATTTATTTGTTCAGTTTCAGACTTGAATTTATTAAATTAAATATTAGAATTTATGTTTGGCAAACCTGGCCAACTTTTATTTCTAATGAAGTTAGATATTTAGAAGCAGAAACTTTTGTACAAAGGAACCTCAGTGAAGTAAATAACACCTCTCTTTTTACTTGCCTACTTCTTGGTAAGTAGAGGAATTTTGAATGGAGGAAGCATAAAATCAGCTTAATCCACTAGACTTAGAGACTAATATTAACTAATTAAGTATTCCCATAAACATCTTTCTGGCCATCAAACTACTTTAACATCCTAGAAGAAGAAAAACGTATATTCTTGAAAATTTTTTAATACTCAATTTCTTGGGTAGGAATCAGGTGAACTACTAAATTATGTATTTATGCATAAGCTTAAGAAAAAGTATAGTAATCTAGTTGCAGGTTCCATCTCATTGAAATCTGTGGCCCTATCTATCCAAGAGGAAAGTCTCTTGAACTCAGTATTACTGTTTTTCATCTGTTTGCTTTTGGTGGGTTTGCTTTGTTTTGTTTCATTTTTACCTATACATATGTACAGTAAATCTCCCAATTCTGTAATTTCTGGAAAATTTAAGTTTGTTCCCATTCAGAAGTTCCCTCAGTGATGCTATTAACTGTATTAACCAATTACCTTTTTTGAAAAGGAACCTAAAGGTGCACAAATCCATTGAACCTGAGGAAACCGGCGAACGTAGTTGCTAAACCACTATCCATCATATTTGAGAAGTCGTAGCAGTCCAATGAAGTTCCCACTGACTGGAAGAGGGGAAACATAACCCCATTTTTAAAAAAAGGCAGACCCAAGAAACTACAGGCGAGTCAGTCTCACCTCTGTGCCTGGCAAGATCATGGAGCAGATCCTCCTGGAAACTATGCTGAGGCACATGGAAAATAAGGAGGCAATTGGTGACAGACAACATGGCTTCATTAAGGGCAGATCATGCCTGATGAATCTGGTGGCATTCAACAAAGGGATTACAGCATTGGTGGTTGGGGAAGAGCAACTGACATCATCTACCTGGATGTGTGCAAAGCATTTGACACTGTCCCCCCCCATGATATCCTTGTCTCTAAATTGTAGATGGATTTGACAGATGAACCACTTGTTGAGTAAGGAATTGGCTGGATGGTCACACTCAAAGAGTTGTGGTCAATGGCTCAATGTCCAAGTAGGGATCAGTAATGAGTGGTGTTCTTCAGGGGTCAGTATTGGGACTGGCACTGTTTAACATCTTTTTGGTGACATAGACAGTGGGACTGAGTGCACCGTTTGCCAATGACAACAAGCTGTGTGGTGCAGTTGACATGCTGCTGACATTCCATCCAGAGGGACCTGGACAGGTTGGCGAGGAGGGCCTGTGCAAAACTCCTGAAGTTCAACAAGGCCAAGTGTGGCATAAAGACCACTCAGACACCAGGGTTCTTTTAGGATCAGTAACTGCTACTACTTTATTGATGACATAACTTCAGCTCCCTCTTATTGAGGGCATAACTTCATCTCTTATACTGAGGGCATAACTTCGTCTACTTACTGAGGACAGGCTCCCTTCTCCCACAGCAGTACTTTTCCACTAACTGTTCATTGGTCAACAACTTTGCCTGGCAACCGCAAACACCCAGCAACTTCCATGTAACAAGCAGTCCAAAACAGCAAGGCTCTGCTGAATCACCCTTCTTTGTTTCCTCTAAACTCTTTACATTCCTGATGGCCTCATCATTAAGAGTCCAATGTTATCACCAACCATAGGGCTTGTCAACCCCCATGGCCACACTCCCACAGCCAAGTGCAAGGTCCTGCATGTTAGTTGGGGTAGTCCCAAGCACAAATACAGGCTGGGCAGAGAATGGATTGAGAGCAGCTCTAAGGAGAAGGATATGGGGGTGCTGGTTGATGAGAAGCTCAACATGAGCGAACAGTGTGCACTAGCAGCCCAGAAAGTAATCATATCCTGGGCTGCAACAAAATAAGCATGGCCAGCAGGTCAAGGGAGGTGATTCTTCCCGTCTGCTCTGCTCCACTCTTGTGATACCCTACCTGGAATACTGCATTCAGCTTTGGGGCCCCCACCACAAGAAAGACATGGATGTATTGCAGTGAGCCCAGTGGAAGGCCACAAAGATCAGAAGGCTGGAACACCTCTCCTATGAAGACAGGCCGATAAAGTTGGTGTTGTTCAGGCTGGAAAAGAGAAGGCTTCAGGGAGACCTTACAGAGGCCTTCCAGTACCTAAAGAGGGCCTACAGGAAAGGTGGGGAGGGACCCTTTGTCAGGCAGTGTAGGGATAGGACAAGAAGTAATGTCTTTAAACTAAAAAAGGTTAGATTTACATTAGATATTCAGAAGAGATTCTTTACTGTGAGAGTGGTGAGGCACTGGAACAGGTTGCCCAGAGAAATTGTGGATGCCCCATTCCTGGAAGTGTTCAAGGCCAGGTAGATGGGGCTTTGAGATACCTGGTCTAGTGGAAGGTGTCCCTGCCTATGGCAGGGCAGGTGGAATTAGATGCACTTTAAGGTCCCTTCCAACCCAAACCATTCTATGATTCTATGATTCTAAAATGTGTACATGTAAACAACATTAGGGTACCACTGAAAAGAAAACAGTACCAGATGTACCAGTGCAGTATTGGAAATGACAGTATGACTCAGAATAAAACCTCACTCTATTGTAATCAAAGCTCATGAATTTAGTAATTATCTTTTAACTAAAATATTGCTTAGGCCTCCACAAATGCCAAGATTTTACTACTAATTCAATAGTAGTAGCATTTCCCATCTCCACTACCCATTTGTACTTGCACATATACTTGTACATGTACTTGCATATATTTATAAATCGGCATGCAGAATACCATTAGTAAATCCCAAAATCATATTGCTTATTTTGTTCAGATTTTTTTTTCCATATAAAAATTTCATGCTACTTTAGGATGCTGAGATTTTTCAGAACTAACTGTCCTGTATTCATCTTCTGTCAGTATGTTTTGATATTTTCTGCAAATATTGTAATTTACGCAGAAATCTATGTACTGTATCTAAAGCAAAAGAGAGGGTAGCCATTGTTTCAATCCTATATTAGCTGACAAAGGAAAAATATATATATATCTTAGAGGAAGCTGTAAATTACAAAACATACTCTATGATAAAACTAAAACAAGTTTACAGGTAAAATCTGTATCAAGCTAGATGGAAGATTTATCTGAATAAAGATCAGAGTCAGGCGTAGAGGAGATTTCTTTTCCACCTATTAGATCTAAATATTATAAGAGTTCTTGTCAAATATTTTCCTGTCTTTGCTTTCATCTCTTCTGATGGGCTCTTTCTTTCTTGTCATTGATGGTTTACTTGCATGTTTTCTAATGTTTGGCACAAGCTTGTCTGTAAGATTCACTCATCACTGAGTGAGTAAAAGTTCCTCCAGAAGTATCCCTTCTATTCCCTTGGTTCTTTGAACTCTATGCAAAATTTCTATTCAGAAGAGCATACTTTTCTTCTGAAGAGTCACTGAAACTTTGAGCTCTGAACAAAAAGTCTGCTTACTATATCTACTTCAAGACATACCGGTGGTGATTCCCCATGAAAACAAAAATATTGCAGAAAAAAAAAAAAAGAAATGATCATAAAGACCACTGAGAAAACAAAATCAAACAAAAAAATAAAAGAGTTTTCCTAGAGAAGAAAGATCCATTGCATTAGAGAAAATTTGTTGTCAACTAATGAAACCCTGATTTTCTTATGAATGACTTTCCATCTTTATAAGAGGACAGTGGAATTATATTTATCAGACAATCACTACTCATGTATGATCATTTAAATTGCTGTGTATGCAGATGAATGCTTATGAAGAAGGGTGGCTCTTTTCTGAAGTCCATCTTGCCACATCACAACAACAACAACAACAGCTTCTGAAACTGTTTTTATTCTGTATGATGTTTTGATCCCTTCCCCCATAAGGATGATCACAGAATCACAGAATCATATAGGTTGGAAGAGACGTCCAAGATCACCTACTCCAACCTCTGACCTAACACTAACAAGTCTAAACCATATCACTAAGCTCAACATCTAAACGTCTCTTAAAGACCTCCAGGGATGGTGACACAACCACTTCCCTGGGCAGCCCATTCCAATGCCTAACAACCCTTTCAGTAAAGAAGTTCTTCCTAATATCCAACCTAAACCTCCCCTGGCCCAACTTTAGCCCATTCCCCCTCGTCCTGTCACCAGGCACGTGGGAGAATAGACCAATCCCCACCTCTCTACAGCCTCCTTTAAGGTAACTGTAGAGAGCGATAAGGTCGCCCCTGAGCCTCCTCTTCTCCAGGCTGAACAATCCCAGCTCCCTCAGCCGCTCCTCGTAAGACTTGTTCTCCAGACCCCTCACCAGCTTCGTTGCCCTTTTCTGGACTCACTCGAGCACCTCGATGTCCTTCTTCTACTAGTTGTAACAAAAATATATTAGTTGTGTTAAAAAACAAACAAAAGATCAACAGTCAAATCTGTGTAGGATAGTACGATTCTTTATTAGTAAAGTATAATTTTTTTTCTACTTTTAATAATAGGAAATTATTTATTCTGACAAGCATATTAAAATCACATATTGTTGTAAATCCACTACTGTTATATTAACATTCCATTTTGATGTCATCTTTATTACTGAAGATATCACAAGATAGAAGGTGCTTCCGTAATAGGAGCTTTTAAAGCAACTCTTGCAGCTTCTGGAACGGCCTTTTCGGTTTCTGAACAGAATCCCCAGGACACTGATGACATAGGCGTTAACTTGTTCTCTACTTTTGTAAGTTAAAAATGGAAACATATTCTTGTTTTCCCACTCTTCTGGATACTAAATTTTTAGAACAATGACATATATGATACTGATTTTCCTTTTATTATTACTGTTTTGTTGTTGCTTTTGTTGGTTTGTTTGTTTGTTTTCACACAAGATCACCAATAAGGTGTTTGGTTTCCTCTGTCTGCTTATGCTGTTAAAAAGTGAAAGAGATTTACATTTTATCATTTGATTTTACTGGCATAGGTTTGAGATCCCATCACTCTTAACCCATGGGGGTTAGAGAAAGAACGTTTACAGACACATAAAGAATGTATTCTGTAATAACAAATGATGTTCATGTATAAGTGAAGGAAAAGTAGGTGAGTTTTTCTACTAAAGCAGAAAACATTGACAAAGGGTTACGCATTGCCCCTTTCAGTGCAAACAAGTTTCAAGAGTGTGTGTAAAAGCTAAAATCATCAACTAAAATTTAAATATGAAAAAAATATTTTCACTTATTGTTATCTTCTCCTGGGAATCAGTTGCTTTATTTTGTTTTGTGTTTTGGCTTCTATTTTCTAAATCTGTAAGATAAAGAAAAATAAAAATAGAAAATATTTAAATATTCTAAAAAAATAATAAAAAAAATCTAAATAGACTTTTAAAATAGCTTCCACATAATCTTTAAGGTTATGAGCTAAAATTCAATGACAAGTTTCCTGAAGCAGTCACTGGCTAAGTCTACTAGATTGTGCTAATTAAATCACATTAGGCATACTGTTATTGCTATTAATAAGTGTGTTGAGCAATTTCTTTTGACAGGTTGCACCCACGGCAAAGAAATGCCAGTGCAAGCTAAAAGAGATGAAGAAGAGAAAATGTTTTCCCATTAGAACATTCTACATCTCTTAATGGCAGCTGCAATACAACACTCAGAATATGTATGCTGTGAATATAAATCATATTGAAATATCATATCATACCATATCATATATCACATATCATATATCATATCATATATCATATATCATATATTGAGAAGATATTTCTAAACTCCTGTTTCAGCAGTTTGAGACATGGAGATAGATTCAATGAACCAAAAGGAGACACCTCTTGCCACCCCATATCATCTTAAACCATAGAATCATGGACTCATAGAATCAGAGAATCACAGATTGGTTTGCGTTGGAAGGGACCTTTAAAGAACCTCTGGTCCAATACCCTGACATGAACAGGGATATCTCTCACTAGATCAGGCTGCTCAAAGCCCCATCCAACCGAACCTTAAACACTTGTGGCATCCACAATTTCTCTGGGCAACTTGTTCCAGTGCCTCAGCACGCTCACAGTGAAAAAATTATTTCTTATATCTGATCTAAATCTACCTTCATGTATGTTTAAAACCATTACACCTTTTCTATTGCTGTACACCCTTTTACAGTGTCTCTCTTCAGCTTTCTTATAAGACTCCTATAAGTATTGAAAAGGCTGCATTAGTGTCTCCCTGGAGACCCTTCTCCCTCAGCCTTTCTCCATAGGAAAGGTGCTCCAAACCTCTGATAATTTTTGTGGCCCTCCTCTGGACCTGCTCTAACAGGTCCATATCCCTCTTGTGCTGGGGGCTACAGAGCTGAATGCAACATTCCAGGTGTGGTCTCCCAAGATTGAAGTATAGAGGGAGAATCATCCCCCTCGACTTGCTGGACACAATTCTTTTGATGCAGCCCAGGATACAGTTGGCCTTCCGGGCTGTAAGCATTCACTGCAGACTCATGCTGAGTTTTTCTCCACCACTACCCCCAAGTTTTTTCAGGGCTGCTCTCAGTCCATTCATTCCCCAGTCTGTACTGTTACCAGAGATCGCCCTAATCCAGATGCAGGGCCTTGCACTTGGTCTTGTTGAAATTCATGAGGTTCATATGGGCACATCTCTCAAGACAGACCAGGCCCATCTGGATGGCATCCCTTCCCTCTAGTGTGCTGACTGCATCACACAGCTTGATGTCATCTGCAAACTTTCTGAGAGTGCACTCAATCCCACTGTCTATGTCATTGATAAAGATATTAAACTGTACCAGTCCCAATACAGATGCCTGAGGGACACCACTTGTCACTGATCTCCACCTGGACATTGAGATGCTGATGACAACTCTTTGGATGGAGCCATCCAGCCAGTTCCTTATCAACCATATAGTCCATCCATCAAATCCATATCTTTCCAATTTAGAGACAAGGATGTTGTGTGGTAATGTGCCAAAGGCCTAGAGGTCCAGGCGGATGACACTGGTTGATTTTCCCTTGCCTACTGATGTAGTCACTTTATCATAGAAGGCCACTAGATTTGTTAGGCACAATTTGCCCTTTGTGAAGCCATTTCATCTCTCTTGAATCACCTTCCTGTCATCCATACATTTTAATATAGCTTCAGGAGGATCTGGAGGTGAGGCTCACCAGTCTGTAGTTCCCAGGCTCTTCCTCTCTACCCTTTTAAAAAATAGGTGTGATGTTTCAATTTTTCCAGTCACTGAGGACTTCGCCTGACTGCTATGACTTTTCAAATATGATGGAGAGAGGCTTGGCGACTACTCAGCCAGCTCTCTCAGGAACTTGTGATGAATAACATCAGTCTTCATAGACTGATGTTCAGGTTGATCATATGGTCTCAAACCGCATCTTCACTCACAGTGGAAGGGACTTCACTCCTCTAGTCCCAGCCTTGAAGTTCTGGTTGCTAGTGAAGAATGAAGCAACAAAAATAAAATTGAGTACCTCAGCCTTCTCTATGTCTGTTGTCACCAGTCCTCCCATCTTGTTTATCAGAGGGGGTACATTCTCTTCAGTCTTCCTCTTCTGGCTAATATACTTGTAGAATTCCTTCTTATTATTCTTTCCATCCCTTGCCTAGTTCAGCTCCAATGGTACCTTGGCTTTCCTGATCCCATCTCTACACATCTGTGTGGTGAACCTATACTCTTCACAGACCACATGTTCCTGCTTCTATTGCCTATATGTTTCCTTCATCTTAGTCTGTAAATCTCTTGCATGGGGCCACCAGCTATTCCACTGGACTGCAGAGAGATCTTCTTCTTCTTTGATGGCAACTGGAGAGCAGGTAAGATTCCCCAGGATATTTAAAATGCAAGAAGCCTGTGTGTGAACAACTCAAGTTCTTATCTTTAATTAAACCAGTCAGAAGTCAGTTTATCAGCCAATAGAAGTTTAATTTAGTTATCTGCAAGGCAGGTACTAAGTGCCATTTGATACTTTCTCTGCATCATGAAAAATTAGAGTGAAGTTGCCACAGGAACATCATTCAGGGACAGAAAATGGAAAAATTATTTACTAAGTGGAATGTGTATGGTTGGTGGAGAACAATTTCACTTCTATAGCATAAACATAGACATAGACACACACTAACATTTTTTTTTCCAGAACTTATGCACATCAATGTCAGGTCCAGGTGTGACACGTAAAATCGACTCAGGCATGGAGGAACAGGACTTTCACTCCTGGTGATCAAGAAGTCTGCAGTTGTAGCTCAATGTGAAGAATATAACCTGGTAGCAGACTTTGTCCAATTTACAAGGTATTTGATTTATAAAATGAGGAAAATACAGGGGCTGTGAAAAACACACACATATGTGGTCCTGTTTGGAACACGTATCTTCTCCGATTTTCTTGGCTTCAGAAGGAAAACAAACAAATAGACAAACAACAAGAAAATAAAAATAAACAAAAAAATGAGTTAGGCCTTAAATTACAATAAAAACTTTATTTTGCTTCCATGAAACTTATTGTATTGAAAATATAACAGTGACTAGTATATTTATTTTTAATAAAACAGTAAGAATTAAATGATCTAATTTGATATATTAAAATAATAGAATAATTGAATCATAGAATATCCCAAGTAGGAAGGGACCCACAAGGATCATCGAGTCCTATTTCTGGTTCCACACAGGACCACACAAAAAATTAGACAATATGTCTGAGAGCATTGTTGTATTAGGTTTACATGGCAAGGTTTGGTAGCAATGGGGCTCTAGGGGTGGCCTCTGTGAGAAGAGTCCGGAAGGTGCCCCATGTCAGAGAAGAGTCATTTGCAGCCAGCTCCAAAAGACATATGCCTCTGGCGAGAGCCAAGCCAATGAGTGATACTGGTTGCACCTATGGGAGATCAGATTTAAGAAAGGGAAAAAACAGCTACGCAACAGCATCTGGGAGAGAGGAGTGAGAAACAGCCCTGCATACCCCAAGGTCAGTGCAGAAAGAGGGCAGGAGGTGCTCCAGGTGCCAGAGCAGAAGTTCTCCTGCGGTCTGTGGAGAGGTCCATGGAGCAGGTGGATGTGGCCTGGAGGAGGCTGCAGCCCATGGAGAACCCCTGCAGGAGCAGGCCCCGAGCTGGAGCTGCAGCCCATGGAGAGGAGCCAACGCAGGAGCAGGAGGTCTGGGGGTAGCTGCTGCCCATGGGGGAAAAATTGTAGCATTTTGCTCCTGATGGATGGACCCTGTGGTAAAGATCCATGTTGGAGCAGTTCTTGAAGAGCTGCTGCCTGTAGGAAGCCCACACAAGGATCAGTTCAGGAAGGATGGCATCCTGTGGGAGGGACCCCATGCTGGAGAAGAGACAGAGAGTGACCATGAAGGAGCAGAGGAGACGAAGTGTTGGGGACTGAGTGCAGCACTCATTCTTATGCACCGCTCAGGGGGAGTAGGTGGAAGAGGGTAGATAAGGGGAGGACATTTTTAGTTTGCTTTTAGTTTCTCACTGTTCTAATCTACTAGTGACAGGCAATAAATTATATTAATCTCCCTATGCCAAGTCTGTTTTGCCTGTGACAATAATTGGTGAGTGATCTCCCTGTCCTTATCTCAACCCCTGAGCCCTTTCAT
This sequence comes from Anser cygnoides, assembly GCF_040182565.1. NCBI lineage: Eukaryota > Metazoa > Chordata > Aves > Anseriformes > Anatidae > Anser > Anser cygnoides. The sequence goes on along the minus strand of NC_089873.1, from coordinate 161,501,263 downwards.
CATATTTTCTCCCCCTTTTCCTTTGAGGAGTGGGAATGAGAGAGTGGTTGTGGTGGAGTTCAGCTGCCCATCAGGGTAAAAACACTACTTGAACTCTTTCAGGCTCGGTGCCGTCATCATTTCCCTGCTAAGCCCATTCCACTGCCCAACCACCCTCTCGGTGGAGAACTTCTTTCTGATATCCAATCTGAACTTCCCCTGTCACAGCTTCATGCCATTCCCTTGCTGTTCTGTTGCTGTCCTGTTGCTGGTCACCAGAGAGGAGAGATTAGCACCTGCCCCTCCACTTTCTCCCCCGCGGTGAAGCTGTAGACCACCTTGAGGTCTCCCCTCAGTCTCCTCTTCTTTCATCTGAACAAATGAAGTGACTTCAGCCACTTCTCATATGTCTTGAACTCTAGAGCCTTCACCATCTTTGTAGTCCTCCTTTGGACACTCTCTAATAGTTTTAAGTCCTTCTTATACGGTGGTGCCCAAAATTGCACACACTACTTGAGGTGAGGCCGCACCAGCACAGAGTGGGACAATCACTTCCCTCAAATGGCTAGCAATGCTGTGCTTGATGCACCATAGGATACAGTGGGCCCTCCTGACTGCCAAGGCACACTGCTGGCTCATATTCAGCTTGCCATTGACTAGAACTCCCAGATCCCTTTCTGTGGGGCTGCTTTTCAGCCTCTATTCCCCAGTGTGTACATACAGCCAGGGTTGTCCCTTCCCGGGTGCAGAATCCATCACTTGCTCTTGTTAAACTTGATATTGTTTGTGTTTAGATATAGCAGTAGTACACTTTGAGGTATAAAGAGAATATATATATATATATATATTTTTTTTCTGTCATACCAACTTTGCTGTATTTGTTTATTAAGTTTATAATAAATTGTATAGAAAGATCCAGATAGTTATTCTGCCTTCCTGAGCTTTTGACCTCATAGATCAAAATACAGTTTAAGAATGTGAGAATATCCAATGTGACATTGTTCAGAACTGAATCTCAATCAACCACACTTCCCACTTCCCATCTGTTATATCTCTGAGAAATACACTGTGCTTCGTATGTATCATGTTTTGTGGAACAGCTATTACAGGAGGCAAAGAGGTCTTCTCTGTTAGCACGTTACTACCTTTATGTTCGACATACTGAATATGCTCCATAAAGGGATTCACATTACCTAGAGACCTAGGGATTGGGTTAAAAAAAAAAAAAAAAAAAGTGCATGCTGTCTACCTGTTTTGAGATACACTGGTTTACTGAGATTTCTACTTGAGGTTGAAGGTAGGGTACAAGACATATGGTATAGTACAAGACCAAGACATCCCTTGACTTTGTAGCGTGGAAATTGTACGTCAGGTGGGTCATTAAAATCACTTCTATACTGTATCATACTCTAATGTGTCAAAGTCATCATTACGGCTGGTAAAAATCCAGGGAGCAATTCAGTTCCATAAATATTCAGCCATTTGCAATTTCTGATCCTCATGTCTATCCACCTGCCTTTCAGCTGCTGATTCAGAAAAGCATGAGTCTCTGCAAGTCCTCTGTCACAATTCTAAGCCTTATGAAGATTTCTCATATAACTTAAGGAGTTTCAAATTACACTAGACACCGACATTTGGCAAATGAGTTGAACTTGTAGTCAGTACAGTCAATGGAGAATTACTCAATTGGTTTAAAGTGACTGTTTGTTTTAGGGTAAGCTGAGTCAATTGGCTGTAATGATTAGTCCTCCATGGGAGTTTGTACAGTTAACTCACATGTAGTCCCTTACATGGTGTACACCAAGACTTTAGACAGTTCTTTATACATAGCTTTTTGATTTGTTCTAGGATATGCCTTTTACATTTAGCTTTTGCTTCAGGAAGGTAATAGTTCGTCATGTAACATGGGTCCTATCTTCCATTCCTATGCTGGTGCTCTAAAAGCCTGAGGTTATTTGAGATGACATTGTATGCTTATGCCCTTATGACTGAAATAATTTCGTTAAGACAGTGAAAGCTAATTCCCATGCAGTTTGTCTGCTACTTTTGCGTCTCAAGATCTTCTTTTATGAAGAGTTCATTTTTACCTTTGAAAAGGTTCCTTTTTCTTGCTTTTTGCAACTTTTTAAATCTTTTCACTTAATTACCCTCTTTTGGAGGGATCTGTTCAACTGAGAAGGAGCAGAAAGAACAGGCCTGCTCCATGAGAGGAGCTGGCGCCAAAACTGTCCACAGCATAGGCAAGAGCAAATATTTCAGCAATTACATCTCCTGGGCCCATTGGCAAGAGGTATTTTCAGGTGAGACAAGTAAGGGCAATTAAGACTGATGGGAGGACTGAGAACTTGGAACTCCCTCACAGCAACAATGAATAAATAATGTTAGCATCCAGAGAAAACTTTCTAAAAACTGAGGCAACTCAAAGATGAAAATTCAAAAGAATAATGTAAATGAAATAAATGATAGTTTCACATATTTAAGTTCATTATTTTTTTAACATTTAATCAGGTTATCTGAGAATAATCTTTCGATAAAGCATTCGCTAATCAGAGATTGAAATTATGAACCTTAATATACTTTATTATCTCAGAGCATTGTTGTGACTTCCTAGTGATTACGTAATCATTGTGGCCTTTGCTAACTGAATCCCGATGCCAGTCCTCCTTCTATACTGACAGAGACCAGACAGGATATCCTACAGTACCGAAAATGGTACCACATGTATACATTTGGCAAATTATTTACCTCATTAATTGAACACATTTCCATCAGATATAATAGGACCATAAGAAAAACTCATGCTGACATCCAATTTTTAGACATAGAAACTGAACATGACGTTAATAGATAAATTAACCCCTAAAATCTTATTTATCTACACTGATAGCACCTACATTCAGTTTCAGCTCCTATAACCTCATTGTATTTTATGTGAAGTTCTCTTATTTTCTTATGAATTGTGCTGATGATACTTATTAGAAGAAAGATGATCATGAAGTGGCATAGCAACAGCCCAAGAAAAACTAATTCTATTACTGAAAAAAATAGTATTTATAGATTTAATTATCATTTTATGTATTTTTATGAGAGAAAAAACAGAAGAGTTTATGAGAACAAGGTGAAGAAAATGCTTTCACTATGAGGAAAATCAACCAGTAGAACAGGTTGTCAATAGAGTCCTTGCATTCTCCATTCTTGAAGTTTTTCAAGACCCAGATGGATAAAACTCTGAGCAACCTGATATGCTCTCATAGCTGACAATCAAGTTCGATAACTATACTGGTTTGAAGATTTTATTAATTTTTTTTTATTTTTATTTTTCCCCACAAAAGTATGTTTCATACCAGACAGAACATATTTTATTTTCAGATATATTTTCACTACGTGGTAGAAGTATAGTATTTTCTAATTGCATTTTTCTTTCATTCATACATGTAAAACAATATTATGCAGCTAGTACTTTTATTTTATATAATATGGAAAAGATAGAAATCATCAATTCCTCTCTGCACAGCTATTGTTTTTACATTTCATATGCAAGAGCATATGCTTTCCATGGTAATGACCTCCAGTTTACAGTCTTTCAAGTATATATATATATATATGTTTTATACATATATATATAAAATGTTTAATATGAGACACTGTTGGATTCAATTAAGTTTCCTGAGTATGATATAAATACAGTTAGCAATATATTTAACTCAAAGTACAGTAGTGATCTGTACCTGGTTGTAGTTCTGCAGTATTTTTCCAGGCTATAAATGTTATTACTTGTGAGAGCATGCTTAATGAGAATTTTGTGGGCTGGATGGGCAGAGAAACATTACTGAAAACTGGATGAATACCCAATACCAGAAGGTAGGGATGGTTACCACAAAATCTAGTTGGAGGCCAGTAACTAGCAGTGTACTGAAGGGGTAAAATCTGCATCCGACCCTATTTAATATCTTCATTAATGATCTGGATGATGGGGCAGAGTGTACCCTCAGCTAGTTTGCTGATGATGCAAAATTGTTGATGATGCAAATGTGTCTGATAGACCCAGATCATTGTTCTGGACAGGCTGGAGAAGTGGTCTGACAGGAATCTCATGAAGTTCAATAAGTAGAAGTGCAAAGTCCTGCATGTAGTGAGGAACAACCCCATACACAATATATGGTTCACCCAGATGGAAAGCAGTTTTGCAGAAAGGGGTCTGGACGTCCAGGTAGACACCAGCTTGAACATGACACAGCAATGTGTTCTTGTCCCAAAGAAGGCTACTGCTGCTTTAGAAGGAAAGTTTTGCCAGCAAGTGGATGGAAGTCACCCTTCCCCTCTACTCAGCACTGGTGAGACTACACCTGGAGTACCGTGTCCAGTTCTGAGCCTTGCAGTACAAGAGAGACATGGACATACTGGAGAGAGTCCAACAAAAGACCATGAAGGTGAGGAACGTAGTGGAGCATCTCTCATGTATAAAAAGACAAAGAGAGTTGGGACTGTTCAGCCTAGAGAAGAGAAAGCTCAGGGGGGGATCTTATCAATGTCTGCACCTGAAGAGAGAGCGCAGAGAAGATGGAGCCAGGCTATTTTCAGTGGTGCCCAATAACAGAAGAAGAGGCAATGGGTACGAACTGGGACACAAGAGATTCCATATAAACATCAAGAAACATTTCTTCACTGTGAGGGTGACTGAACGCTAAAACAAGTTGCCCAGAAGGCTGTGGAGTCTCCCTCCTTGGAGATCTTTAAAAGCTGCCTGGACAAGGTCCTGGACAACTTGCTCAGTCCCTGCCTGAGCAAGTAGGCACTAGAACAGATGATCTCCAGAGGTCCCATTCAACCTCAACCATTCTGTGATTCTGTGATCTCAAGTATAATTATAAAGATATTTTGCAGAGCAATTTACAAACTCAAAGGAAAAAATGAATGAGCCAGGGTGTGACAATGTTACTGTTGCTGAGAAACTCAGAGTTAAATAACATGAAATTTGGATACAAAAATCATAGGCTTCTTGTCCTATACTACAACAACAATAACAACAACAACAACAACAAAACCAAAACAAGAGTAATAATAATAATAAAGTTGTCAGAGATATTGAAAGGAGAGGAAAAATTACTGAAAATATAAAACCAAATTAACATTTTCACTGCAGTAACATTATACAGCCCATTTGCTTTTTGTTTTTAATGAGAGGTATTTATAAGTGTGCTGAATAAGGCTCAGATGAAGTTAAGGCTCAGATGAAGTTAACTTTCTTCATAGCAGCCCTTACAGCCTGTGCTTTTGGTTTTGTATCTAAAACAGTGTTGGTAACACCAATGTTTTGGCTATTGCTGAACAGTTCTTGCATGACATCAAAATTTTCTTTTTTACACTCTATTCCTTTAGTAGACCGTGCCAAGCCAGTTGACTTGAATTGGCCAAAGGTATATTCCATACCATATTAACATCATATTCAGCAATAAAAACTAAAGCAGAGGATGAAGTAAGGGAGAGGGAGCTGTCTCCCAAGGTGGCTTTGTTCAGAGACTGGCTGGACAATGTGTTTGTGGGAGGTAGTGAGTCACTGCATTTGCACCACTTTGTTTTTTTTTTCCTTCACATATTAAATTGTCTTTACCTTGGCCCATGAGTTTTTTTTCCTTTTTTTCCTTCGTACCCTCTCTCCTGTCATGCTTGGGCAGGAGGTAGTGGTGATCAAGCAGCTGTGTGGGTACAAAGCTGTTGGTTAGTGTCAACCCAGCCAATTTTATCTTTATCACAACAAGTATAAAATTTCATTTTACAATCGCATTATATTATCAATAGTTTCACTAGCTATTCATCAGTCTGGTAAGAAAAAAAAAAAAACAAAAAAACAAACAAACGAAAAAAACCACCATATTGTTGCCCTTATTGTTAAAAAACAATTTCCTAGAAAACACAGAAAAGAAAATGATGTTTCAAATTTTGGCAGAAAGTGTTATTTTGAAATGGAAGAAGTCTGGTACAGAATAAAGATTGATAAGTATTACTCTATGTTGTGGGTGGAAAAAGGAAGGAAGAATGATATGCACTTCATTCTGGAGAAACAAGCAGCAACTTGACTTATTGTCAACAAAGCTTACACGACTGAACAAAGATTCGATGATGGCAAGGTACACATGATTATAACTGGAAGATACACTTAACTACACTGTATATAAAAGACACTATATACTACTCAAAGACACTAGATGAAAGACATTTTATACTACAAAAAAAAATCATAAGACACTGGGGTTAGATGACATTACATCAAGGAAACCCACCCATTGAGTCCCATGGTTCAGAATGTACCCCCTTGCTTTCTAAACGCCTTGCACTGAAGAGGTAAGGAGCCTAGGTGTGGCTGAATCCAGTCCTAGTCCCAGACTTGGTCAACAGTTTATGTCTAAGGATTATAAACATTCTGAAAATCCTGTGTGATGCTTAGCTAAGATTATGAAGCATGATCACAGAGAATCATTACAGCGTGTTAGCATACGGTTATTTTCCTAATCCACTTACTGACTATCTGTAGTGATAAGGGTCCTCTCAATCTGCAGAAGTAACCTGTGGAGATTTCCCTGCCCAAGGCTAGGTCCCGATGTGTAGCTTGCTGTCATGTCATGAGAGCTCCAAGGGCTCTTGGGCTGCTCACTATCTATGGGTTAAGATGATTGACATGGTCACATTTGCACACAACTGTTAGTTTCCTTCCAAATTTGGTTTGAGCCAGGCTTTCTTCCAAATTTGGCCAGCACTGTGGTTGGGGGAGGGGGGCGGGGGGAGGGGCGGGTCAGCATGCTTTGCTCAAACTAGCTATTGGCTATTTGTCTTCTGTCTCCCCCAAATCCAAGATGTAGCTATCATGACAAGACACATCCATCATGACTTCCATTGGTGGATATCTGCTTAGGCCAGATGTTCTGCTTAAGCCAGGACGTAGAGGGATGGGTAGGGGTATATCAGACTTTTGAGACACTGAGTCAGATTTTGCATAAAAATACTGTGAGGTGTCTCCCCTATCATGTATTCACACTAATACTGTAAAAGAGACAATCTTGGCTAGCCAAAAAAGACTTAGTTACTAGAAAACGTAACAGAAAACTGGAAATAAAATGAAAAAGAGGAAGAAAGAGATATATGCAAGAGAACAAATAACAATATGTTTGCAATGTAAGGTGTATTTACTGAAATGGCATGTCGCGCCCATGCTCAACTTAGTGAATGATGAAGAAAAAATAGCATCTCTGAATTCAGTCAGATTGGGATTTGAATTGTCTTTTCAGCTAGTGCTTTACATTCAAGTGGAGACATCAGAAGGCTTTTTGTGTTTACTAAATTATTCAGTAATAAAACCCTTTACAATCAAATTGTGAGGCTTCACATATTTTATTAAATGTGAGTTGACTCATTGACATTTGAAGGACTGCTTGCCTGTTTATTTGCTGTTTTAAAGGAAGCAAAAATTTTCAGGCCCTGTGTTTACCAGTTGAGACTGTCTGAAATCAGACCAACTGTGCTTTCTGCCTATACATTTTTTGCTTCAAACTGTCTAGTTGCCACGGAGTCTCAGTTCTGCATCAGAAAAATAAATAATAATTTAAAAGGGAAGATGCTTGTCAAAGTATATAGCATAACTAACCATCTACCTAACATTAGACTACAGAAACCTTAAAAAAAAAAAAAAAAAAAAAAAAAAAAAAAGAGGGAGAGAGGCTTTAAAGTGATGATATTTATCTAAAAAACAGACTTTATCATTATCCAAATAATTTCAAACACAAGACAAGTTCTGGACATACTGGATAGAAAGGCAGACCCTGAAGTAATACAACCATTTACAGGGTTTGGTGAAAGGCGATTATTCTGAAGAGGTTCTCTAGAGATAGGTGATGTACATTTAGTGCGAATGACCAGCAGAATTAGAATGAGAAATGCAGTGCTTGTGATCCACGCTGACAATAAGCTGTACTGAGTAGGAATAAAAGACAGCAAAATACCTGTTGTTCAGAGAAGAACTTTGTAGCAATGTGGTAATGTGCATCACCAGGATAAGAGCAGACAGCCAAATTATTCCTCCAACTGGTTGAGATGGTTGAAAATCATAGAATTATTGAATCATAGAATATGCTGAGTTGGAATGGACCCACGAGGATCATCAAGTCCAACTCCTGGCTCCACACAGGACTACCCAAAAATCAGACCAAATGCCTGAAAGTGTTGTTCAAACACTTTTTAAACTCTTGAGAGGTTTGCTGCTGTGACCACTTCCCTGGGAAGCCAGGGGAATGTTTTTTAGAGTGCTGGGGATGACTTCAAAACACTGGAGAACAGCAGAAGATGCACTGAAGATACTTAAGGGTTCCGTAAACTATATTTCACATCCCTAAGTAGTTAATTTTAAAGTCTTTCTCTCTCCAAAGTGGCTAAGAGTCAAAATTATTTTGTTTGCATGTATGCAGATAATCTCATATGGACTGAAACATGGCTAAAAGACACTAGAAGAGGGATAATGATATTTCAGTTTATGAAATGAAGAGTGGTTCCCAGAGATATCTTCAAGAGTACAGTGCTAAGGGCAAGACTTACTCTCTAATGATAAGAAAGAATGAATTAGTGACAAGCTAATGGAAATGACAGCATATCCTGAATTTGGAGAAGATGAAGACATTAGAGAGAAATAAGCATTAACTCAGATCCAGAAAAGATGCGTAATACTGTAAAATAAATTGGAACAAAGTAAATAAAACTCCATGACATTAGTATTTATATATGTGTATATATATATATATTAATTAAATACTATGGAAATTGCTAATGATAGTGGTAGATATTATGACAGACAAACTTGAAATGGTATTGGCCACAACTGAAAATCAGCATAATTTTAAACTTTTTCCATTAAGCAAAGACCATCTCTCCAGTGGAAGAAATTTTATCTGTTGCAACTTTCCCTTATCATGCTAAATTGCCTGTTTTATTTTGTTGCTTTCACCAATTGCCTGTTATTATACACATATATTTGAAAAATTATTCTTTATACAGCTCTAGTATAACTACAGTTGTAGATGATTTATATAAGCTTTTGCAGCTAAATAACAAATATTTTAAAGAATCAGAGTCAATGGAGCCCACAAGACACTTCTGTCAGATAATATTTTAAAAATAATAAATAAATGAACTCTTAAAAACAATGCATTATTCGTCTTGAATAAATTTAGGAATAACATACATTAGAAAACAAAACAAAATAAAAACAAAGAACACCCTGAGAACAACACAAGTGAAAAAGAATGCAAACTGAGGTTTGACTGTCTCTACTTGCCAGGAAGCACCTGGCAAGATATAAGATTTTTTTTTTTTCATAGAATTTGGCTGCTTATGAAGTAACAGATACTTTAGAAGAGGAAAAAAAAAAAAGTGGAAAAGCAGATGATTATTTAAATCTTCAAAGAAGTGAACCACAATCTTGTACAGATTAATTTTACTATACTGAAAAAGTAGCTTTTCTGGATGGTACCATATGATTTATTTTTACCTTGTATTAAATGTAACAGTTGTTGAAAGCTGTTACTTAACTTATACTATTCTAGTTGTAAATGAACTTCAGTGATGAGTGTATACTTCTTTAAGTATATATATATATATATAGCATTTTGTTATCTTTTGAGGGAAAGACATTACATAATTGTTGATCAGTATTTATGACAACATGTGCCTATAGCCCAAAAATAATGAAGAGCAAGAGAGAGAAACATTAGGATTGACTAAACCACCATTTTAATGTTCTTCTTCCATGAGTAAGTATATACCATTAAACTTATGACTATACTGTCAGAGCAAAAGCATAAGTGACTCAAAAGTCAAGTGGTAATTGTGTTTTAAGGGATTTTTCACTGTGTAGAATTCAAAGCAGTCTATCATGTACTACATGACACTTCAGAAAAGTTGAAATCTGGTAATTAAAATACAATTTGAGCCCTACATTAGGGAATCTTTTGGAACTTACTGACTAAAATGAAACTGCTTCAAGGCAGAACAAACTTAGAATGTCTCAAATCACTTGGAAAGGTCATGAATGTAAATTGTAAAATATTATTACAATTAAGAGATGCTGGTTATATGCTTTGTGGTGCACCCACAAATTTTCCCATGACTGACTTAGAATATTCATTTCATCCTGATATTTCAATGGGACTCCACCAGGCACTTTGAAGATGTAGAACATTAAGAACACATCAGTAAATTCAAAGAAGCTTTTGAAATTTTTTTTCATTTATTTTTCAAAAACATTTTTTCAAACATTGAATTTTTTTTTTCAAAACACTCAAAGAAGCTTTTTTTTTTTTTTTCCTATTCTTAGAAACTTAGAGCACCTTTGTGTTCTAATCACAGCATCTGAATACTGAATTAATCTCAAAAACACCTTTGTGAATCTAAGTAGTACTATAGTCTTTGTGTCTATGGATTAGAGGCTCAGAGAGTGTAAAGAAAAACAGCTATTAAGTGTCCACTAATCTCAGCGCCAAATTTCAAACTGGTATTTTCTGTTCACGTAGAATTTTCATATTGAAATTTACATTTAAAGGATATCAGTAATTAAATTTAGTGACAATTGTAAGCTGTCATCATGTCTCTAAATTGCCTCTAATCCTGTCATTGGGCACCACTGAAAATACCCTGTCTCCATCTTCTCTGCACCCTCACTTCAGATATACACACTGATAAGATCCCCCCGAGTCTTCTCTTCTCAGAGCTGCACAGTCCCAACTCCCTGCCTTATTTATATATGACAGATGCTTCAGTGCCTTTCTCACCTTCATGGTCCTTTGTTGGACCATGAAGGTGGTCCATCCTCCAGTATGTCCATGTCTCTCTTGTACTGCAGGGCTCAGAACCAGACACAGTATGCCAGGTGTAGCCTCACCAGCGTTGAGTGGAGGTGTTCAAGTCCCTTGATCTGTAGGAAATGCTTTGCCTAATTGTTGTGGTTTAACCCGTCTGGCAGCTAAACACCACACAGCCGTTCGCTCACCCTCCCCCCTCCCTCTCTGGGATGGGGGAGAGAAACGGGAAAGTGAAGCCGGTGAGTTGAGATAAAGACAGTTTATTAAGACAGGAATATAATAATAACAATAACAATAATAATAATAATAGTGATAATGATAATAGTATTAATAATAATAATGTGTAAGAAACAAGTGATGCACAATGCAATTGCTCACCACCCGCTGACCGATACCCAGCCTATCCCCGAGCAGCCGGCCCCCCACCCCGGCCAGCCACCCCTATCTATTGTTTAGCATGACGTCAGATGGTATGGAATACCCCTTTGGCCAGTTTGGGTCAGCTGCCCTGGGTCTGTCCCCTCCCAGCTCCTGCTGCACCCCCAGCCTGCTCGCTGGCAGGACAGAGCGAGAAGCCGAAAAGTCCTTGGCCTGGTGTAAGCACTGCTCTGCAACAATTAAAACATCAGCATGTTGTCAGCGCTCTTCTCATTCTAATCCAAAACATAGCACCCTACCAGCTACTATGAGGAAAAATTAACTCTGTCCTAACTGGAACCAGGACAGATATCCACCCCTTATTCCATACCATTTATGTCATGCTCAGGTTACACTCTTTCCAATACATTCTAATTAATCACCATTTTCATCTATGATATATAGCAATCATGGTAGTGATGACATACAGTATTATATAATAATTAACATACTACAATTCAACTCATGGGCTATTCTCACCCAGTACCAAATCCCCTTGAGGTACACACCGGACCTCCCCATTCTTTTGCATTACCCACCAAGTGCATCCACGTCCCTGAGCAAAAGCAATTCCACGAATGGGTTTGCCTTTTCCTGAGGCAGGAGTAGCCCAGACTGTTTTACCCAGCATGTTTCTTACGTGCACTACAGGAACTTTATCCCCTTCTACAATGCGTAACAGGTTTGATTGGGCAGGTCCAGCTCGGTTGGCAGATCCCCTGGTATTGACTAACCAGGTGGCCTTTGCCAAATGTGTATCCCAATTTTTGAATGTCCCAGCACCCATTGCTTTCAGTGTAGTCTTCAACAGTCCATTGTATCGTTCAACTTTTCCAGAGGCTGGTTCATGATAGGGGATGTGATACACCCACTCAATACCATGTTCTTTGGCCCAAGTGTCTATAAGGTTGTTTCGGAAATGAGTCCCGTTGTCTGACTCAATTCTCTCTGGGGTGCCATGTCGCCATAGGACTTGCTTTTCAAGGCCCAGGATAGTGTTCCGGGCGGTGGCATGGGGCACAGGATATGTTTCCAGCCATCCGGTGGTTGCTTCCACCATTGTAAGTACGTGGGGCTTGCCGTTGCGGGTTTGAGGGAGTGTGATGTAATCAATCTGCCAGGCCTCTCCATATTTATATTTCAGCCATCGTCCTCCATACCAAAGAGGTTTTGACCGTTTGGCTTGCTTGATTGCAGCACATGTTTCACAATCATGAATAACCTGTGCTATAGTGTCCATGGTCAGGTCCACCCCTCGATCACGAGCCCATCTGTATGTTGCATCTCTACCTTGATGGCCTGAGGTGTCATGGGCCCATCGGGCTATAAATAATTCACCTTTATGTTGCCAGTCCAGGTCCACCTGAGCCACTTCAATCTTAGCAGCCTGATCCACCTGCTGGTTGTTTTGATGTTCTTCAGTAGCCCGATTCTTGGGCACATGAGCATCTACATGGCGTACCTTTACAACCAGGTTCTCTACCCGGGCAGCAATATCTTGCCACAATGCCGCAGCCCAGATGGGCTTGCCCCTGCGCTGCCAGTTGTTCTGCTTCCATTGCTGTAACCGCCCCCACAGGGCATTTGCTACCATCCATGAATCAGTATAGAGATAGAGAACTGGCCACTTTTCTCGTTCAGCAGTATCTAAAGCCAGCTGAATGGCTTTTACTTCTGCAAACTGACTCGATTCACCTTCTCCCTCAGCAGCTTCTGCAACTCGTCGTGTAGGACTCCATACAGCAGCTTTCCATCTCCGATGCTTTCCTACAACACGACAGGACCCGTCAGTGAACAGGGCATATTTCTTCTCATTTTCTGGTAGCTTGTTGTACAGTGGGGCTTCTTCAGCACGGACCACCTCCTCCTCTGATGATATCCCAAAGTATTTGCCTTCTGGCCAGTCCATAATCACCTCCAAGATTCCTGGGCGACTGGGGTTTCCTATTCGAGCCTGCTGAGTAATCAGTGCAACCCACTTGCTCCATGTAGCATCAGTTGCATGATGTGTAGAGGGGACCCTTCCTTTGAACATCCAGCCTAGTACCGGCAGTCGGGGTGCCAGGAGGAGCTGCGCTTCAGTACCGACCACTTCCGAAGCAGATCGAACTCCTTCATATGCTGCCAATATCTCCTTTTCAGTTGGAGTATAGCGGGCCTCAGATCCTCTGTATCCCCGACTCCAAAACCCCAGGGGTCGACCTCGAGTTTCCCCAGGTTCTTTCTGCCAGAGGCTCCAGGTGGGACCATTCTCCCCGGCTGCGGTGTAGAGCACATTCTTTACATCTGGTCCTGTTCGGACTGGCCCGAGGGCTACTGCATGAACTATTTCCTGCTTAATTTGTTCAAAGGCTTGTCGTTGCTCAGGGCCCCATTCAAAAGCATTCTTCTTACGGGTTACTTGGTAGAGCGGGTTTACAATCAGACTGTAATTTGGAATATGCATTCTCCAAAACCCCACGACACCTAGGAAAGTTTGTGTTTCTTTTTTGCTAGTTGGTGGAGACATAGCTGTTATTTTGTTGATCACATCCATTGGGATTTGACGACGTCCATCTTGCCATTTTATTCCTAAAAACTGGATCTCTCGTGCAGGTCCTTTAACTTTATTTTGTTTTATGGCAAAACCGGCCTTCAGAAGGATTTGGACTATTTTCTTCCCTTTCTCAAAAACTTCCTCTGCAGTGTCACCCCACACAATGATGTCATTGATGTACTGCAGGTGTTCAGGAGCTTCCCCCTGCTCCAGCGCAGACGGGATCAGTCCATGGCAAATGGTAGGGCTATGTTTCCACCCCTGGGGCAGCCGATTCCAAGTATATTGGACTCCCCTCCAAGTGAAAGCAAACTGTGGCCTGCACTCTGCTGCTAGAGGGATGGAGAAAAATGCATTAGCGATATCAATTGTGGCATACCACTTGGCTGCCTTTGATTCCAGTTCATACTGGAGTTCTAGCATGTCCGGCACTGCAGCACTCAGTGGTGGTGTGACTTCGTTCAGGCCACGATAGTCCCCTGTTAGTCTCCACTCGCCATTAGACTTTCGCACTGGCCATATGGGACTATTAAAAGGTGAATGAGTCTTGCTGATCGCTCCTTGGCTCTCCAGTTGACGAATAAGCTTATGGATGGGAATCAGGGAGTCTCGGTTGGTGCGATATTGCCGCCGGTGCACAGTTGTGGTAGCGATCGGCACTTGCTGTTCTTCAACCCTCAGCAACCCCACAACAGAAGGGTCCTCTGAGAGACCAGGCAAGGTAGACAACTGTTTAATGTCCTCTGTCTCCAAGGCAGCTATGCCAAAAGCCCAGAGGAACCCTTTTGGGTCCTTGAAATATCCTCTTCTAAGATAGTCTATGCCAAGGATGCACGGAGCATCCGGGCCAGTCACAATACGGTGCTTTTGCCAATCATTACCGGTTAGACTCACTTCAGCCTCCAGAGGCTGCGAGATCGTGCTCCATCTCCAATTGCTTTGTCAATACACGCGTCCCTAGCAAGGGATCCCAGCCACCTGGCTTCCTTGCCCTCTAATTCCACATAATTGGCTCCGGTGTCCCAGCACCGGAGCAGCCAGGTGACAAGCTGCTCACCTATACAGCGACCAAAATCTTTTCGCACATCTCGTAGCTCATGCTGGTATAGAGTCCGGGTAGTTACTGTTGATTTTTCGACATCCCCATCCTCATCTTCAGTCTCCTGCACCTTTGATGGCCCAGCCTCGTCTTCACTATGCCCAGACTTAGCAGAAGACTGTCTGCGTTCTAAACGACCTGAGTCTCTATACCATTTTTTCACCTTGTCTACAGGGGCAACTTGCACTGCTACAGCTCATTTCTCTGACCCAGCCACAGGGTCTGCCACAGGGGTTGGAATACCCTCTGCAGGGGCAACTTGCACTGCTACAGCTCGTTTCTCTGACCCAGACACAGGAGTGGGAGCAGCCGCTCCAGCTCCAGCTCCTGCAGCCGCTCCAGCTCCTGCAGCCGGCCTCCCACCCCGGCCAGCCACCCCTATATATTGTTTAGCATGACGTCAGATGGTATGGAATACCCCTTTGGCCAGTTTGGGTCAGCTGTCCTGGGTCTGTCCCCTCCCAGCTCCTGCTGCACCCCTAGCCTGCTCGCTGGCAGGACAGAGCGAGCAGCCGAAAAGTCCTTGGCCTGGTGTAAACACTGCTCTGCAACAATTAAAACATCAGCATGTTATCAGCGCTCTTCTCATCCTAATCCAAAACATAGCACCCTACCAGCTACTATGAGAAAAAATTAACTCTGTCCTAACTGGAACCAGGACACTAATGCAAAATATTTCCTTATAACGCTGCATAAAACTTAAGCTAAAAATATGAAAATTGTGCTGATAACAGGGACTGACGTGTCTGATTTTAATGGGTGTGTTTATTACCTCTAAATGGTAACAAAAGGAGGAATGAGTCTTATAACCAAAGTAAAAACAAAAAAGAAAAAAAAAGTGACAAATATATAGTAAAGACAATTTAAAAAAAGCTAATTTAGGATTACTTCCTTTTATCTACCTCAGCAGAGATCAGGATATAACTGCACTGGGTTTATGTGGCAAGGTTTTGGTAGCAGGAGCTGCAGGGGTGTCCTCCATGATCACAGCCCAGAAGCTAGCCACACGATAAGGGCCAGTTCCAGCCAGCTCCAAAGGGACTCCTCACTGGCCAGAGCCAAGCCAAGCCAGTGAGCAATGTTGGTAGCACCTCTGTGAGAGCAGATTAATGAAAGGGCAAAAAACAGCTCTGCAACAGCAGCTGGGAGAACAAGAAGTGAGAAACAGCCCTGCAGACACCAAGGTCAGTACAGAAAGAGGGCAGGAGGTGCTCCAGGTGCCGGAACAAAAGTTCTCCTGTGGCTTGTGGAGAGGCCCCTGGTGGAGCAGGCTGTCCCCCTGCAGCCCATGGGTCCCACACGGAGCAGATCTCCACGCTGCAGCCCTTGGAGGAGCCCCCGGTGGAGCAGGTGGATGTGGCCTGCAGGAGGCTGTGGCCCATGGAGAGCCCCCGCAGGAGCAGGCCCCGGGCCGGAGCTGCAGCCCGTGGAGAGGAGTCCATGCAGGAGCAGGGGGTCTGGGGGGAGCTGCAGCCCGTGGGGGTCCCATGTTGGAGCATTTTGCTCCTGATGCTCCCGTGGTACAAACCCATATTGGAGCAGTTCTTGAAGAGCTGCAGCCTGTGGGAAGCCCACGCAGGATGAGTTCAGGAAGGACGGCATCCTGTGGGAGGGACCCCACATTGGAGCAAGGGCAGAGAGTGACTGTGAAGGAGCGGCGGAGACAAAGTGCTATAGACTGATCATAACCCCCATTCACCTGCACTGCTCACGGGGAGGAGGTGGAAGAGTATGGATGGGGGGAAGTTGTTTTCGGTTTCTTTTCTTTGTTTCTGACTTCTCTAGCTTGTTAGAAATAGGCAGTAAATTTTTCTAATCTCCCTATGCTGAGGAGCAACTAAGCAGTAACAGAAGGGACCCCATGGCCCAGCCCATATACCACGAGTCTTGGACACCTGCGAGGACTGACCTGATATTTTTCTCCCAGACCACATTGTCTCCCTATGCAGGAGCGAAAGCCTGTCACTCCTTAAAATTAAATATTTCTGTAGATAAATGAGTTTTGGTATTGAGCCTATTTAGTGTCCCTACTGCTAATTTGGTCTTACACTGATAAAACTGCAATCATGGGACCATAATTCTGGAAAGTTATAATACGGGAGAAACTATATTTCCAAATAAATGTTTATTTTTTTTTTTAATTATTATTTTTTTTAACAAATATCATACTTTTCCATTCAGTAACAATTTGTAATTAGATATATAAAAATGACTTCAAAAGGTTATTAAATATTAGGTTTATTGTATTAAAAATTTCTTAAATTTAGCTGAATAAACCATAGAAATTTGACTTCACAACCAAAAGAGAAAGTCAGTGTCTCTGTTTCCATATATTAGTATAAAATATCTTTAAATTGAGTGAATCTTCATCTAGACAATTTTAGAACTGAAGCTACAGGCATATCTGGAGACTTTCTGATGTATGAGATCTTAGGAGATTTATTTATTTATTTATTTTAATTTATGTGTATGTGTGTTTGCATTTGTGTGTGTATGAATCTATTTCATTGGGATAAATTTTACTAATGCTGTCCTTAAAATTACAATTAAGGGTATTTTGATCTTGTTTAAAGTAGCAAATTGTCTATATCTAGTGTTCTGTGACACAATGGAAACCAGGAAATTGTACTGTCAATTACAATTAAAGGGTGAATACCATGGTGAAAGGTCATTCAGTCTTCAGTGGAATGGAATGAGCTCCAGGAACATACTTGTACCACTATGTAGTATTAATGTAACAAAACAATAGCTTTTCTGATGTGGCTCTATTGATAGGAATGAAATAATGCTATTGAAAACATTGAAAGCATTTAAAATACAGCTGCTTAACTGGGATGAAGTGTAATTCTTTAAACTTTCTTTAATAACTGAGTTATTTTTATTTAATTTTTAAATGGGAGAATATATCAATGCAAAAAGTATTGGACAGAATTGGCAGAAGACATACTAAGAGAAAGTATGATTGAAACAGCAATATATGCTGATTGATGCTAAATGATTGATCAGCAATATAGACAGTGAAAGGACTAAACTAGAATAGAATTACTTATGGTCAGTAAGAAACAGCTAAAATATTTGCATGCTAATACAAAGCAGAAAAACAGAGTGACTTAAGATGCTGAAGCACAGTGTGAAAGAAGACAAAATAGAGAAAACTGAACAACACGGCATGAGAGTGTACATTTCTGTTTTAGATAAGACAAAATAGTTAATATGACTGAAATATTGATGTTCTGTTTTTTGTTGTTGTTGTTTATTTGTTTGTTTGCTTATTTGTTTGTTTATTTTCCCTTTCAGTTTCTGTCCAATTTTCCTTTAAAAGGGCAGGGAGTAACAGGAGTGAGTATCTGGAAGAAAAGGAGATTGTTTATTTCCTGGAGAGCTCTTGGAATTCTCAAGTAGAGCACTTTCCAGTAACTGTATGATGCGTCAGGATGAAGAATCACAAATGACTATGGAGCTGAAGCTGAAGGAGACATTACTAAGAGAATTAGGGAACATACAAGTCCAGCCTCAAAGATGGATAAAATAACTGTTTACTGCATAAAACCAAAACTAGAAGAAAGTTCTAAATTGTGCAGACATATTGCATAAATTAAGGCTAATTTAAAAACATTTTTATTTCCATAGTCTCTTATGTAGTGACTTTGAGATTTTCATATTTAAAAAATAACATATTTCTGTTTATATTTTAGTCAAATCAGTGGTTTGAGTCCATTAGGTTTTTTACCCTGAGAAGCTATAAAAAATTATAAAGAAATAAAATAATGTAGGCCAAGCAACCTCAAAACTCTGTCCAGCTGGAATGCTGTCACAAGAAGCATGAAAGGTATTGAGATAACAATGTAGGTCAGCATTAATAAAATAGACTATAAAAGTAAGACAGGACAGCATGGTTTATATAAAGTGCCTTCTCTTTAGTGCAGAAGATGTCTCAGTAGAGACACTGGATTAAGGATTTACCCTACTGTTGACTCTTGACATTCCTTGCACCATCCAATCTATCCATTTGTTTGGAGAATAGGTGATTATCAATGGGTTTAGCAAATGAGAGAAACCCTGTTTCAACTGAATATATATTTATGCATATGTGCACATATTGTGTATATATTATAAATCTATATAATATACGTACATGTCATGTATTATATATATATGTATATTATAGATATACCTAGGGAATACAGCTAGGGAATTACAGATCATTTTGATTAAAATGTTTTTAAAACTTCCAATTACACCTGTTTCAATCTTTAAAACGCTCTACTGGACTGACATTCATTAACATGTTACCAACAGTTAGTTCTTACTCAATATCAGTTGTTATCATTATCTGGATAAAGCAATTCTTAAACAAGTTTAGTCAAACAAGTTTATCCTGAATTAGCTGTAAATGCTTTCAGACCTGGAATCCAGTTTCACATTTCTTGATAAATATTGTAGTGTCCAGATGAAAGGTGGTTCCTGTCTCACATATTAACTTCTAGAAGAAAATGGGAATTTGCTTCTGTACTCAACTTGTGACCTAGGTTTCCTACATGGAGGGGTTTCAATACATGAAGTCTCATTAAGTTTCTCATTTTTAAACTTTACATAAAATGTTTCTTTACATGGAAGATTAGATACTACTGTTATTAGACCCTCCTATTTTGTGGCTTTGGCTTAATGCTTTTTTTGGTTGTTTGTTTTGCTTAGAGCTTTGAATCCTATTCTACATTATCTTTTCTTCAGATTCAGTTGCAAGAAAAGCAAGTGCTAAACTGGAGGTTTTCAGTTCAGTTCTTGGAAGACAGTGCCAAACTTTAAGACGGCAGCCTCAACATTCATTAAAATTCTCAATTACTAGTACTCAGAGTGAAACAAAACATAAACTTATCCCATAAGGACTTCAGCCATGCATTTTGATGAATTCTGATTGCTAATACATTTTGAGGAAAAGGAAAATAAATCTTATTAGGATGTTTATGCATAACATAACATGTCTATATATCTATATAGTATATGTATGGATTTGACAAATGATCACAATTAGAACAAGCCTCAGATGAGCTATTTCATGATCAGAATTTAGGTGAGACTTTCACACGTATTAAATGAGTTTCTTCTGTGATCTGAGGAATAGAAGCTTTATTTTCCTGTCAAAACAGCATAAACATTTTATATGTGCACAAGAACATTTTATTTTGGCGGGGGGAGGGGGGATACAGGAATGGCAAAGACAGTGACAAATGCATTAAAAGAAAAGGCAAAAAAAAAAAAAGATAGTATTTAGTGCAATGCAACACAGCCTTGCAAAACTAAATTCTTAGATCTTTAATCCAATCCTGCTGCTTTCATTGCAGGCAGACCAATACAAAAATCAACAAGGATTTCTCAAAACATTTGTTTTGCCTTTAGATTGTCAACTAGGATAAGAAGATATTTTGAATTGCTTTCAGAACAGTTTCCCCTCAAAACAGTCATACATTAGTATATTTCATTATTTCCATTAAAACAACAGATCATTCCCAAATCCTTTAAAATTACCTCTTTTGCAATATTCAAAACCAACTTACGTATCTCCACAAATTAGTCTTTTCCACTGCTAAATGTTACTACAGCCCTGTAGTAACCTCCAGAAGTTTTATTATGAGTGTAAATTTCTTTTATTTTTTTTTCTTGAAAGGAATCACACTGTTAATATACAAACAGGTACAAGAGGCATCATGAGAGATGGAAGAAACCAACAAATCATCGAAGGAAATCGTTTATGGAAAATCTTGTGTCTACAAAGGCACCATCACGAAGCTGTGAAACTTCTAGATCCATTTCCTCTAAAACAACTAAATTACTCCTTGGTATTCAGTGACTGGCCACCACTTTTTTTTCATTTAATATAAATTTTTTCTTGTACAAAAGGTTTCATACATTTAATCAAAAGATTGTATCCATTAATTTTAATTCTTTTTTACTGGACTTGAGAACCAGAGGCATAGAGTACAGTGTTCCAATATTACTTTCTAAATGCTGCAGAGTTAAAACAGTCCCCACTTAAATGTTCCTTTTGATGTTTTGTCTTGAAGAATGAAGTTCAGGATCTATGAGGAGATTAACTTAGTGAGAAAACTATCCCTCGTCTCAAAGAAATGGGCACCCAGTTTTGCTTTCAGAGATCTTTGTGTATAGACTTTTTGACGCTTATTTACTTCTGGGAGCAGAACTCAAGCACAATGTTCTGAAGAACACATTCCTCAGAGCTGACAGAATCCTGAATCTTTTTGAATATTCCTTCTAGTTGTATGAGCTTTTTAGTCCTGCTTGCTTGATACTTCAAGTTCAAAAGAAGTAATAGTAACAATTTGGTCAACTTCTTTTCTGTAATTTGCTTTGTTGGGCACTGTGATTGTCTTAGAAAGAAATATGAATGACCTCAAACTGAGGAGGAAACAGAACCATTTTTTTCGCTTCTCTTTCTGCTGCATCCAAATTACAGCCAAGTTTTAGGAATGAGTTACGAGACCAAACCTAGGCAAGAGAAGTATGTTTCCCTTTAACAATAATAACTCAGTGCTTGCCTATTTACCAGTATGAGATATGAGAATGATCACACTTGAGATCCCCAGTTCTGAAGTCAAGTGCCTGTGCAGCTGGTTGGTTCTCTGCAGTCTTGTATACAAATTAAGGACATTTGAGCTTATAATATCAATTATGGATATCTGCAATGGGTTTGCTACACAATTTTGTACAAGTTATGCCCTAGAACTAGTTCTACCCAGCTCTCAAGTCTGTATTTTGTTGGATTTCTTTTGATTTCCTTAGTGACTGGTAGTTGGCCATTTGTGATATAACCTCTAGAGCTTCTGATATCATTCTGTGCCTGCAATGTTAAGGCCTCTGCTTTGATCATGTACTCAGATTCTTGGGAGTCTGGCTACGGGTCCATGTGTTTCTTTGTCAGCATTCAAAATGTAGATTCTAGATAATATAAAAACCTATGTTAGCTCAGACTAGTTATGTATGAATTCTTGGACTAGGGTCACAGTTTATAAACATAATGATCTATTGGAATATATCTATATAATATTTTTGTAACTATTATTAATGTCTATTAGGTATAACATCATCACTGGGACATTATAGAATTTAATTTAGGTTTAAGCTTGAAAGGACCCTTAAAGGCTGTCTAGTCTAACACCCTTGCCATAGGAGTGCACATCTTTCACTAGAGTAGGTGGCTCAAAGCCCTGTCCAGCCCAGCTTTGAACACCTCCAATGATGGGGCATCCACAACTTCCCTAAGCAACCTGTTCCTGTGTCTCATCACTCTCACTGTGAAAAATTTCTTCCGTATATCCATTCTAAATCTAACCTCTTTCAGTTTAAACCATTGCACTTTGTCCTGTTACTACAGGGCCTGGTATAAAAGTCTTTCTCTTCCTTTCCTATAAGCCCCCTTTATATATTGAAAGGTCACAACAAGGTCTCTGTGGAGCCTTCTCTTCTCCAGGCTGAACTACCCAACTCTCTAACCCTTTCTTCACTGGAGAGGTGCTTTTCAAGAATACCATTTCCATGAAATAAAATAGATGTTTAATTTGAATATTTATACTTATATTAATGTATCAGACAGGTAATGTCAATGTTTTTCATTTAGACACAAGATGAAGTAGAAAAAGACCCAAGGTATCTTACAGATCTGAATTTCTTAGAACATTGAAAAAAAAAAAAAAGTCATGAATCTTTGGAAGAAGCTATCTCAGTAACGCTGGCATTTTCACGATGATAATAATTTATAGCATCATTTTCCTGCATTTGCTTTATGTTTTACTTGATAGTCCTTTTAATAAGATAGTCCTATAGCTAACAGAGAGACTTTAAGTATCATGAATAAACAGTTCATTCTTTGGAACTTTTTTAGATATTTCAAGAAATACTATTTTCTTTCACCATCTTGTTACATAATAACTCAAAAAATCACTATACAGATCTATACAAATAGAATAGTTGTACTGCATTTGAAATCTGCTGTATTCTTGTCCAACAAAATAGCTTTAAATTATTTCTTCAGATTCATAGCCTATTCTTAAAAAAAGGAATCTTGAAGAACACCTTAACCATTAGCAATATGTGAATGTCTAACAGTATAATGACAAATGAGTAGGCTGAGTAACCTATGCCTTTTCTAACTTTATCCATTCACAGTCTGTGCATGTCTTTACTAGTTAAAATTGTTACATGCTGGTTACTATTTCATCCATGTTCATCTCCTCCGTTCTTATTAGAGTAGTAACAAGTCTGGAAAAGTATTATATTATGGCATTGATGTTTGGTAGGTTAGATATTAATTAGAAAAGAAAGAAATTCATACTGAAATACCCTGTGCCACACTGACCCACCTTCATTGTACTGCAACACAGAGGTTGTCTTTTGTTCAGCACTATACTTGCCACATCCTAATGAAAGGTCTAGTGAGATATAAATACTTTTTTTCTTCTTCTTTTCCTTTTTTTTTTTTTTATTCTTCTTTTCCTTATGAGGCACCTGCTAAAGGTGCAAATTATAGTACAATTATAGTATATAGTGCAAATTATAGTACAATTATAGATATAAATTATAGTACAAATACTTGCCTATATCTTAACAGTGGGGAAAGGACAGAAATCAGTGCAGAGTAGGAAAAGAAGGTCCTTAAAGAGGAAGAAAAATATTCTACACATTCTGTTATGCTTGTTCCTTTGTTTTTATCCTTGACATTCTCTTTCACAATATATGAAATTTTATTTGAAGACAAAAATCTAATTCTTGTTATGAAACAGAGCAAATGGATTGTACTCAAAGCTAGATCCAAAAATACATTGCAGTTTCTGCTGATATAAGAGAGAGGAACCAGACTTAAAAGCAAATAAACAAAAAAAACCACAGCGATTTAGCTATCCATCTGCTGGGATGAAATTTGCACTATGTAGTTCAACACAAAAGTCTATTTTCTCCCAGAAAGAGCTTACTAAATTTCAGAGTTGTCTTGGGCTTTATAAAATGTGAATAGAAACATGTTACAGTAAGTAGGAAGGAAATTTCTATCATTAGACTATTATGCAAAATGCAGACCAAAAAATATACCTTCTCTATCAATGTTCTCAAAAAGCATCTGGTACCACTGAAGTTTGTTTTGATTAAATTATATTTATATATACTAAATACGTTCAGAGCTTTCCTAAACTCTTCGTGTGATTTGGGTCAGGGTTATTTAAAGTTAGAATTCAGCTAAAACCAGAATATTTGTATGTCCGTGATTTTATGCATGGTAGTTATCTAAAATTGCTTGTAGTCAATGGAGATCTAATCAGTACTTTTAGTGGAATCTACAGAACTATTCTGTACATCTTAATCTCTCTCTCTAATTGAATCAGAATCTGAATCCCTCTCTAATTGTAACCAAAACTATGTAAGCGGACACACACTCTGATGTCAAAATTTTCTAAAATTGTGCATCCCTCTGTAGTGATTTTACTCAGGTGGGCAGCCGAGCTCCACCACAACTGCTCACTCCCCCTCCTCAAAAGGAAATGGGGAGAAAATATGAGGAAAAGGGCTCAAGGGTGGAGATAAGCACAGGGATATCACAAAACAATTATCACGGGCCAAACAGACTCAGTGTAGGGAGATTAATAAAGTGTATTGCCTGTTACTAACAAGCTAGAGAAGTGAGAAACAAAGAAAAGAAACCAAAAACACCTTCCCCCCATCCACACTCTTCCACCCCCTCCCCCTGAGCAGTGCAGGAGAAGTAGGAATGGGGGCTGTGGTCAGTCCCTAACAGTCTCTGCCTCTCCTTCACAATTACTCTGTACCCCTGCTCCAACGTGGGGTCCCTCCCACGGGATGCAGTCCTTCCTGAACTCATCCTGCGTGGGCTTCCCACAGGCTGCAGCTCTTCAAGAACTGCTCCAATATGGGTCCATACCACAGAGTCCATCCGTCAGGAGAAAACTGCTCCAGCACGGGTCCCCCACCGGCGGCAGCTCCCCCTCAGATCTGCTCCTGCGTGGCCTCCTCTCCACGGGCTGCAGCTCCGGCCTGGGGCCTGCTCCTGCGGGGGCTCTCCATGGGCCACAGTCTTCTCCAGGCCACATCCACCTGCTCCACCGGGGGCTCCTCCAAGGGCTGCAGCGTGGAGATCTGCTCCGTGTGGGACCCATGGGCTGCAGGGGGACAGCCTGCTCCACCAGGGGCCTCTCCACAGGCTGCAGGGGAACTTCTGTTCCGGCACGTGGAGCACCTCCTGCCCTCTTTCTGCACTGACCTTGGTGTCTGCAGGGCTGTATCTCACTCCTCTCTCTCCCAGCTGTTGTTGTGCCACAATGTCTTTTTTTTTTTTTTTTCCTTTTTTTTTTTTTTTTTTTTTTCCCCTTTCATAAATCTGCTCTCACAGAGGCACATAAAACATCGCTTACTGGCTCAGCTCTGGGCAGCAGCAGGTCCCTTTGGAGTTGGCTGAAACTGGCCCTTATCTGATACGGGGCAGCTTCTGCACTGTTCTTACAGAAGGCACCCCTGCAGCCCCCTGCTACCAAAACCTTGCCACATAAACCCACTTCACCCTTATACATATACTTTAGCAGTCTTTCAAGCATCAAAAAGCATGAACCTGATTCATTTCACATATCTCAGTACTTGTGTAGCATTGTGGAATTTCTTCTCAGATTCATCAAAGTAACTGAGATTGAAGTGGTACATTTAGTGTCATCTTAGGTGCAAAAAGAATGAACAGAATTTAGGCACTTAAACTAAATGACTGTTTTTAGGTGACATGAACTCATCCAAGAGCCTGCCTTCAAACTATTGTTAAAGATTTATGCACTTAACTGAGGTACCTAATTTAGGAGTACAATCACACTAGATATCTTATATAGCTGTGGTGTATGAAGCATGTTTGTTCATTATATCCCATGGCTATATTAAGAAGGAACAAAGGGAGTCGCCAGGTGGCTGTAAGGACCTTGAGGCTCCCTGCCTCTTGCTGTCTCAGACGGAAAGTTGAGAGAACTTTGTGTAAATACTATAACTGCAAAATTGATAACCCACTGTCCTATCTTGAGACAAACCAGCATGACCGGTTAAGGAGGGAAAAACACCACATACCAAGCGGAGGAAGACTACGGCCTTCATCTGTGCGACCACCAGAGGGACCGGAGACGACCCCCTAGCAACAGTCGACGCAGCCGCAGTAGCAGGAAGGGGCTACGTAACCCCAGAAGAACTCGGTGATATAAGGACTGTGAAGGGGGGGGGGGGGGGTGCACGCCGTTTGAGGAGCACAGACTCCCCGGCCGCCCAGCGCTGTTTTGCTTGTTGATCGCTGACTCAATAAACTAATTCTATCTGGCTAAAGGAGTAATTTATAACAATAGCCACTGACAGGAAAAGGCACCTCTGAAGTGTAATTTCACATTGAAGAGAATGAAGGTGCTGATGTTTCCTCATATATTGTTTTCTGTAACAGTAGAGGAAGATGAGAGTATCTTACCTCATATCTTTGGAAGCTTATGTAAATGAGTATAGTTAGGTCATGTGAATTCAGGTTCTGGTGTTTTGCCTCTACCAGCTCAAAACAAAATGGTGAACATTTTAACATTTCTGTTTCATTGCTGATGAAGGGGGAAAAAAAAAAAAAAAAGCATACAGTTTTACATTTTTTTTAAAGCTATGGATGGATGACTTTTTTTTTTTTTTTTTTTTTAGAACTTATAATTATCTTCACAACTATGCTTTAAATTTCTTCTTTTACAGAATGGTAACAACAGAAATATACAAACAATTTCTGAATATAAGATTTTTTGGAGGTATTTTAATAAGATAAATAAATTCAGTGAAGAGTGCAAATAAATCAAACTACTACCAATGTTCAGTTCACATGTCAATTAAAAAAATAGCAACTTAAATGTCACTAATACCGTCTAAGCACAGATACCCTGGAAATTAAGGTAGAAGTATTTCATTTATAGAGTTAAATAAGATTCTGAAACAAACAAAAAAAAATACATTGATAACTGTAAAGAGTTATAGGGATATGCACATTAGCTGAAAAGTAATGAAAACTAGTTGAAGGTAAAATCTAAATTTTGATTATTTGGATTTCTGGATTTATTTCTGAAACTTAAATATTCCTCTGCTACCTTTGGTCTACATCTCTCAAAATAGCCAGTTTCAGAAAAAAAAACATTAGACCTTAACATTAACCAGGATTTGTAAAGAAAAAACTCAGGTCCAAGCAGGTCCTATGTGTCTCCCAAGGCACACACAAATTCCACACATATTCAGAAATTAGGTGCTGTTCCTCCTAAATCTTCTGGAGACTTCTGTATTGTCCTGGTTTCAGTTAGGACAGAGTTAATTTTCCTCCTAGTAGCTGGTAGGGTGCTATGTTTTGGATTAGGATGAGAAGAGCGCTGATAACATGCTGATGTTTTAATTGTTGCAGAGCAGTGCTTACACCAAGCCAAGGACTTTTCGGCTTCTCGCTCTGTCCTGCCAGCGAGCAGGCTGGGGTGCAGCAGGAGCTGGGAGGGGACAGACCCAGGGCAGCTGACCCAAACTGGCCAAAGGGGTATTCCATACCATCTGACGTCATGCTAAACAATATATAGGGGTGGCTGGCTGGGGTGGGGGGCCGGCTGCTCGGGGATAGGCTGGGCATCGGTCAGCGGGTGGTGAGCAATTGCATTGTGCATCACTTGTTTTCTTACACATTATTATTATTAATACTATTATCATTATCACTATTATTATTATTGTTATTATTATATTCCTGTCTTAATAAACTGTCTTTATCTCAACTCACCGGCTTCACTTTCCCGTTTCTCTCCCCCATCCCAGAGAGGGAGGGGGGAGGGTGAGCGAACGGCTGTGTGGTGTTTAGCTGCCAGATGGGTTAAACTACAACATGTATATTAGGCATCTACATGTTTCTGAGCATTTTGAGCATGAGTGTTTCGTGAAACACACTTTAAAAAATTAATTGTATTGAAGCTATCTATCATTGTTCTATGAATTCAAGATTCAGGGTAAAAAAGAACTTCAAAGATCACTGCCTCTCCAAAGCTGCTGTTTAGTTAGTTATTTATTATCCCAGATTTGTAGGTGAAGAAAAAGTGAAGAAAACCTGAATTACCTTTCACTGTAGCTCCCATTATCAATTTAAATCCCCCATTTTTCTGTCATATGACTGTAACCACCTGGCAGGAGCTGTCACTGGCTTGGACAGCACTGCCAGACAGCTGGGGGCAATGTCCTGGTAGACCCCAGGTCAAAAGGAAAACAATATTCCTTTGTGTGACACAGCAGGGTGTACACTGCTGCACTCCCCCACAGACCTCCCAAAAGGCAGACAACAGGGGAGAAATGCATCCACAGAGCCCTAGGAGAGGCCCCAGCCAAGGGGAGAGAAACTACCACAATGACCATCTTCTGCCTTGCAGTGAAGGCCATGGGATGCTGGCAGTTCATTGTAACTCTGACAGCCCTGTTCTTCCAGAGGAAGATGACAATGTCAGCCTTGGGACCAAAAAGGGGCTCTGGAAGGTGAACATAATAAACAGGGAAAAAGTATACTAGACTGCTTTTTATAATAGTTTTGACTTTTAGTGAGGCTTCTCTGAATTCAGTGTATAATTTGGACCATTCAACTGTTAAAATATTGAATACACTAACAATCAATTCTTGGTCCTCTATATACCAAGGTGTTATCTTCTGTCCATAGGAAACTAAGGACATAGTGTTTCAACTCTGACATACAGCTCATATATATCAGTTGTGTATGTCATATATATCAGCCTAGCCACAGACATCTCCCTGTGAATAAGAACTGAACATTTCCTTCCTCCGTCTACTATACATCCTGTCATGAATGGTCTAGCCATTTAAATATGCTGTATAGAGAGTTTAAGACAGTAAAGTTCCCTGTTTCCAGACATATGGCATCTAACTTATATGCCTCCATCTTTCTGGTCACTTTAGTTCTAAATTCCTTTTACAGATACTTCTCCTAAACAATAAGCACAGCAACAAAGGAAGCTGAAGTGCAGTAGAGAAAACTTAGGAGAAGTATGAAAAATTCAAGTGCAGTGAATTGCTGGAACCAGGAGGTACCCATCTGAGATTTCTGAAAGAATTAAAATTTACCAATCTATACTGAACTATATATGCATCTATATGAACTATATGGTGAACTATACCATTAAAAAAGGTATCTCCTTCTACTTATTTGGAAGTCTCTCGTGGGCTGCTGCTCTTAAAAGAGAAGCTGAAGAAGAAATCTATATTAAAGTGTGGGTAGTTTCTCCACAATTCCCTGGAAAAACAGTGCTTGATTTAATGAAAAAATAGTTTCTCCAGTTTTCTTGTTTTTTTTTTTTTTTTTTTTTTTTTTTTTCCTGCTTTTATTCAGCCATTAGACTTGAGAACAGAAAGCAGGACATAACTACAAAATATGTTATCTGTATGTATGAGTGATTTTGTGAAATGAGTTTGCATATGCATCTTACCTCAGTTATTTTTGCTTTACTCAGATTTATAATGACCTACTTACATTTACTCCTGAATTCTGCTTCTATGTATGCCTGAGGCAATTTCCATGATATTTCCAAGTTTCATTTGCACTTACCTCTAGAACCAAACCAGGAAGGGAATACTAAGCTATAAGACCAGTACATTTGGAGTTCTATCACAAGAAACAACCTCTTCAACCTGTATACTGAGAAATAACATCACTCCCATTTTTAAAAAGGGTAGAAAGGAAGACCCAGGGAACTACAGATTGGTGAGCCTCACCTCTGTGCCTGGAAAGATCATGGAATGGATCCTCCTGGAGGCAATATTAAGGTACATGCAGGACAAGGAAGGCAATGCTGGACAGCCAGGATGGCTTCACCAAGGGCAAATTGTGCTTGACCAATCTGGTGGACTTCTGTGATGGAATGACTGCATCACTTGACAAGGGAAGGCTGACTGATGTCATCTACTTGGGCTTCTGTAATGCTTTTGACACTGTCCCACACAACATCCTAATCTCTAAATTGGAAAGATATGGATTTGAAGGATGGACCATCTGGTGGATAAGGAATTGGCTCGATGGCCACACCCAGAGAGAGATTGGTGGTCAATGGTTCTATGTCCAGGTGAAAGCTGGTGATGAATGGTGTCCCTCAGAGGTCTGTCCTGGGACCAGTGCTGTTTAATATCTTTATCAATGACATAGACAGGGGGATCAAATGCACCCTCAGCAAGTTTGCAGATGAAACCAAGTTGAGTGGTGGGGCTGATACAACAGAAGGAAGGGATGCCATTCAAAGGGACCTGGACAGGCTGCAGAAGTGGACCTATGTGAACCGTATGAGGTTCAACAAGTCCAAGTGCAAAGTGCTGCACCTTGGTCAGGACAGTCACAGGCAGGTGTACAGACTGTGAGAAGAACATATTGAGAGTAGCCCTGAAGAGAAGGTATTGGGCTTTCTGGTGGCTGAAAAGCTTGACATGAGCCAGCAGTGTGCTCTTGCAGCCCAGAAGGCCAACTGCATCCTGAGCCGCATCAACAGAGGTGTGACCAGCAGGTTGAGGGAGGTGATTGTCCCCCTCTACTATGCCATTGTGAGGCCCCACCTGGAGTACTGCATCCAGGCTTGGGGCCTCCAGAACAAGATGAGGACCTATTATAGTGAGTCCATAGCAGGGCTACAAGGGATCAGAGAGCTGAAGCAGTTCTCCTATGAAGAAAGGCTGATAAAGCTGGGGCTGTTCAGCCTGGAGAAGAGAAGGCTCCAGGGAGACCTCATTGTGGCCTTTCAATACTTAAAGGGGTCTTCAAAAAATCTTTTATTAAAAGAATGAAGAAGGACTTTGTAGTCAGGTAGATAATGATAGGACAAGAGGGAATGGTCTTAAACTAAAAGAGGATAGATTTCAATTAGACTTTAGGAGGAAATTCTTCACTGCAAGTGTAGTGAGGCACCGAAACAGGTTGCCCAGAGAAGTTGTGGATACCCCATCCCTGAAGCTGTTCAGGGCTGGGCTGGATGGGGCCTTGGCCAACCTGGTCTAGTGGGTGGCATCCCTGCCTATGGCAAGGGAGTTGGAGTTAGATGACCTTTAAGGTCTCTTCCAACCTAAGTCATTCTATGATTCTACGAAATGGGCAAAAACATGTATGATGATGAACGACCACATTTAAACATGACCACATGACCACATTTAAAAGTCAGCAGGTGGGTGCAAAAAATATGCTGTGGGAATCTGCTGATTCTAGAATTAGTTTAAACAATTAATTACCTCTAGGTTGTAGAAGCTCTAACTAGGGTTAATACTTTTAATAAATCTAGACACCTAACATCTCTCCATGCCTATGGCCTGAGTGAACGTACACTATAGGTTCTCTATGCAATGCCTGAACAGAATTAAGCATTGAAGTAAAGTATCAGACCATGGCCAGAAAATTGAAATATAAATAATCTGAATCAGGAAAACATAGGGGAGATTATGAAAAATTCTGAGCCAAGCTCCTTACATGAGCATGATTTTCAGAATGACCTAAGTATTTCGTAGGTACCATGAATGCACACTATTATTATTATTATTATTATTATTATTATTATTTATTATTTAATACAGTAAATGTAAATGCAGTTGTGTGTGAAGTCAAATTTCTTGATATCTGGATTTTATACTCTTAATTTGTGCATCTACATTTCCTGGTAATTGCTGGTTTTTTTTGTTTGTTTGTTTGTTTCCTTTAATTACTAGAAATTAAAAACTATATTATTATAACAGTATTATTATACAACATATGTGAAATCCCCATTAATTAGACAAATATAGTTTATCAAATAAATCATTGCCTTTCTAACATCTGATTTCTTTGGAAATGTTTAGACAGAAGTTACCTGGTGAACATGATTTATTCTTTTTTTTTTTTAATTATTAAAAAAAAAAATCCTCATGGCCTCATGACTACCAAAGACAAAAGACAGGGACTTAGAGAAATCACTAAGCATTTAAGCATTTTATTGCCTCAATATTTGGCTATTAAGTTTGGTTTCATGGAATTGCACAGAAGGATCTTCCTTCGTTCCTTCCTCCCTCCCTCCCTTCCTCTCTTCCTCCCTCCCTCCCTCCCTCCTTTCCTTCCTTCCTTCCATTAAAAGCAAGAAATTGGGGGAGAGGAACAAACTAAAATATATTAACAAACAGAAAAAGTTAAGTAAAAAATCATGAACTTAAATTAATATACATTTTTAACAACTTTCCCATGTCTAAACCAGTGGCTCACAATCCCATGACAAGCATGAATTCTTTTAGGACACTGGAAGAATCAGGAAAATGAAAGTTGGACAGGATTCTTTGACTGTTGGCTTAGGCATTCATTTTTATTAAATGAAACCTATGTTGACAGTAAATGTGAGAAGAGGAGAAAAAAAATAAGGAAAATTGAAAAGGATAGGAGGAGGATGGAAAGAAACTGCAATGCTCATGCACTCATGAGAGAATCTCTTTGTAACTGATAGCAGCTTAAATTCAAAAGGAGCTTTCTGCCTTGCTAAAGAGATGATAGTTCTCTTTTTCAGGTGGGGATAGTGGTTTGCTCTTGCTTAAAAGAAAATCAGTCTGATCATTGATATCAGCTTTTCTTGCAGATTGCAGTGAGATAAAAAGTCTGCAACAAAATTAAACACTTTGTAAGCAATTAGAAGCATAACTTGTTATCTACTAGTCACTGCTTAATGAAAATATATTAATAAGCTCCTTAGTCATAGGTTCCATATTCTCCACCTCAAACATTGCTCCCCAAAATCAGTTTAAAAAATGCATTCTTGCACCAAGGTCAAGGAATTTGGAATTGTAAATAGTTTTCTAATTAGCCACTGAAGTGATTTTGAATTTCTAAGGTGAACCACATGATTAAAACCAGGATGTGCTTGAGAGGGGCCATAGAACTAATGTAATAATGCAGTTGCAGTTTGCTTATTCCCCCTATCAGCTCAGGAAAGGACAAAAAATTGTTTTAGACAAATTTCTTTACAGTGACAAGGCCAGAAACCTTAGAAAAGAACTTGTGAACATCATACCCCAAAAAATCAGGGCCTGGAGAGGCTCATACACTTTTAAAAATGAATATTTTTGTATCTCTCAACAAAATAAAAAGCTAGAAGGAAGTCTGAAGAAAAAAAATACAACACTATTCAAGAAACGTAAGAAAAAAAATAAAAATGAGAGAACAGTTAGTCAGATTATAAAACTTAAAACAATCTCAGAAGTGATATATGTAAGAGCGGAAAGACCAGAAGTGAACAGAAGTGAACCTTGCCCCATTATTAAAATAAGTTATTTGTATTACAAAAATAAAACACTAATTTGGTACTTAAAAAAAAAAAAAAAAAAAAAAAAAGCAGCAGCAGATTCAAATTAACAAAACTGACACCCCAGGGGTCGGTGCTGTCTCCAGTCTTGTTCGACATCTTCATCGACGACCTTGATGAGGGAAGAGTGTCCACCCTCAGCAAGTACGCTGATGATAAAAATCTGGGAGGAGTGGCTGACACGCCAGAAGGCTGTGCTGCCATTCAGTGAGACCTGGACAGGCTGGAGAGCTGGGCAGGAAGAAACAAAATGAGTTTTAACAAGAGCAAGTGTAGAGTCCTGCAACTGGGAAAGAACAACCGCATGTATCAGTACAGGCTGGGGGATGACCTGCTGGAGAGGACCTTTGTGGAGAAGGACCTAGGGGTCCTGGTGGATGACAGGTTGACCATGCGCCAGCAGCATGCCCTGATGGTCAAGAAGGCCAATAGCATGCATTAAGAGGAGCGTGGCCAGCAGGTCAAGGGAGGTGATCCTCCCCCTCTACTCTGCCCTGGTCAGGCCTCACCTGGAGTACTGTGTCCAGTTCTGGGCTCCCCCGTACAAAAAAGACAGGGATCTCCTGGAAGGAGTCCAGCAGAGGACCACAAAGATGATACAGGGCCTGGAGCACTTCCCTATGAGGAAAGACTGAGAGACCTGGATCTGTTCAGCCTTGAGAAGAGAAGACTGAGAGGGGATCTTATCAATGTTTACAAATATCTTAAGTGTGGGAGACAGTGAGATTTGGCCAACCTCTTTTCAGTGGGTTGTGGGGATAGGACAAGGGGCAATGGCCACAAAATGAAGCACAGGAAGTTCCGCACCAACATGCAAAAGAACTTCTTCATGGTAAGGGTGATGGAGCACTGGAACAGGCTGCCCAGGGAGGCTGTTGAGTCTCCTTCTCTGGAGATATTCCAGGCCCATTTGGACGCCTACCTAGGCAACCTGCTCCAGGGAACCTGCTTTGGCAGGGGGGTTGGACCCAATGATCTCTTGAGGTCCCTTCCAACCCCTACAATTCTGTGATTCTGTGATTCTGTGAAAAGTAAATTAATCTATATTTAAGTGTTTTTGTTACTAACAGCTGTAAAAGCATTGGGGAAAATACTGTTAATAGCCTTGAAAAATAACTAGGTGCCTTTTTTCATTTTATGACTTTTGCGTTTATGCAAAGCAAAATAATATTACTAAATTAGTAAATGGCATGAAAACTGTTTGAGTTAAGGATTGCTCAGGAAATAAAGATAAAATGGACTGCTGAAAATAAAAGTATTTTCCTAGGTTTGGTTAGGGTCTTCATAATACAAGATGCACCTGTTTAATTAACATAGATAGAGTCAAAGATACTGTATCTGATCTAACTTTGATGTTGTCTTTGGCTGCCTATTTTTCATTAGCAACTCAGTCTCATTTATTATAAAAGTTTTGTTTGTTTGATTGTTTGTTTTTCCTGGAATTAATATGGAAAGATAATCACTTAATCACTAAATCTAATATTTCAAGAAAAGAGACAGTCATTTGAAATACTAGGGATGAATTATGCTCTTAGTTTACAGCCTAGGTACAAATCAGTATATTCCTCTCTATTTCCCCAGACGTACACTTACTCGTTCTTATTTCTGCTTAAACCACTCCATCCAGAGATCAGAATTTCAATACTCAATAATTCTGCTAAAAAACACACCCTACTGTCAGATATATTGGCTTCTTTATTTGAGTTTGTAAATATAAGTTTGGCTTCCTTAAAATTTAGCTTGTACTTTAATTTATTTCAGAAAATCAAGAAAGAATAATTTTCTATGCTTTTGAGTCACAGTTTTTTTTTTTTTTTTTTTTTTTTTTTTTTTTTTAAGGATATATTTATGTCTGTCTTTGAAAAGCATTATACTGTGGAGCTGGAAAAAGAAATGTGGACTGCTTGAAACCCAGCACACGTCTGAGATTATTGTAGGTCAATTGAACCTTTTGGGTCACATCAATATTAAGCTATAAATATTTTAAATACAGACCTTTCTTCATCAATCACATTTTAATGGTCTAACGTGATGATATGTTTCAATGATACAGGGTGAAAAAGTCTGTGTTGAAATACTAGCCATGTCATGTTGAAAAATCTCCCCTAGCACCTTCTCAGTGTTCAGACAGTAGGGGATTTTTAAAGGGATGTGTTGAATTAAGCCTGGTTAACTCAGATAAAAGAACTGATCTCTTGAACAGGATGAACACAATTTATGCTACCAGATTTCCCTCATATACCCCAGTGCTCCACTGATTTAAAGAGGATGTTAAATTAAAGCAATGTCACAGCAGTGGGGAGAGGATTCCAGCAGAGAGAGCATTAAAATGAACAACTACAAAAGCTATAGAACAACTAGCAAAAGCTGTTGCATAAGAGACTGAGGTGGTGGAGGGGGAGAGTTTCATTTACATGACATAAGCAATGTCTCTGAAACTTGTGCAGACAACCCATTTTACTTCTGCTACAGTCAATGACATTGTACTTTTTCTAGGGAAATGCATGTGATAGTATGTCATACTACCCGTTCAAAATGTTCAAAAGAAGCCACCCCTCTCTCCTCTCAGAAAGCAACTGAATATAAAATTCTTGAAGAGTCATTGCTCTTACTGAATTTCTAAAAGCACTAAGAGCCAAAGTGATTCAGGATTATCGCCTTTTTGTCAGGTTTTGGCAATTTGGGAAAGTTTCTCTGAAATTCAAAACAGTTAAGGAAAAAGAAAAATGGGGTGTTGACACTGATTGGAATAGCACCTGGCACCTCCTTGGAGTCTTCTGGTGTTATGAGAAACAGTACCTTCTAATCCTATTGACTTTCAAAATAAAATAAAATTAAATTAAAAATTAAAATAAAAAAAGAGAGAGAAAAAGAGAGAGAGAGAAAAAGGCCTCAGTGGGGAGGCCTTTAGGCAAGATTCCCCAGTTAGCCTGACATCTAAGAAATCTTCTAAAACATGCAAAAATTCTCTCCTTGTCCATATATGAGTGTTTCCTTCAGATGCAAAGTTTACTGTGATGAGCAATGGTGTGTTCCCTTATCTTGTTTTGGGATGAAATCATCATACAG
The DNA here is from genome assembly GCF_040182565.1 of Anser cygnoides. Taxonomy (NCBI): domain Eukaryota; kingdom Metazoa; phylum Chordata; class Aves; order Anseriformes; family Anatidae; genus Anser; species Anser cygnoides. Next base: position 161,464,936 of record NC_089873.1, on the reverse strand, counting down.
CCTCATCTGTTCACTCATTCCGGGAACTAAAAAGACACATATTTAGTACTTAGTTTAGACATAAATGCTGAGTTTTCCCATATGGAAAAATGTTACCTTAATTCATAGAATCACAGAATCACAGAATCACAGAATGGTTGAGGTTGGACAGGACATCTAGAGGTCATCGGGTTCAACCCCACCTGTTCGAGCAGGGACACCTAGAGCTGTTTGCCTGATAAAATGCCCAGGTGGCTTTTAAAGATCCCCAAGGAAGACTTTACGACCTCATTCTAGTGGTCCATCTTCCACACAGTAAAGAAGTGTTTCCTGATGTTCAGATGAAACCTCTTGTGTTCCAGTTTGTAACCATTACATTTTATCTTGTCAATGGGCACCACTGAAAATATCCTGGCTACATCTTCTTTACACCTCCCTTCAGTTTTCTAGACATTGATGAGAACCCCCTGAGTATTCTCTTCTCTAGGTTGAGCAGTCCCAGCTCTATGTCTTTTCTTATAATGAGAGATGCTCCAGTGCCTTCATCATCTGCATGGTTTGACTTTCTCCAGCATGTCCATGTGTTTTTGGTACTGCAGGGCCCAGACCTGGGCGCAGTACTCCAGGTGTGGCCTTGCCAGTGCTGAGCAGAGGGGAAGGATCTCTTGACCTAGCAAAACTTTCCTCCTAATGCAGTCTAGGATATTGTTGGCCTTCTTTGTGGCAGGGTCACACTGGGTCACGTTCAACTTTGTGTCTACCAGGACTCCACAAGTTTTGAGATTGTCTCTTAGCTTACCCTCAAATCAGAACTATATATCCATTTTTACTTCCTTTTTCAGTATTTGCAGGGGCAGTGTTAATTCTGAGTACAGATCTGAGTGTGAAGATAACTATTTCTTGTTTGTATGCAGATATGTATTTATGTCTAACTCAAAAAAAATAATAATTATTAATAATTAAAAATAATTATTAATAATAATTAAGCAAAAAAAAGGAGCTTCTGGAGCTTTTTTTCTTTTTTTAATTTTTTAAAAATAATTAAGAAAAAAACAGGTTTTCTTGAAAATAGAAGCTTTCATTAAACAACTGATACATGCTTTCAGTTCAACGACTAAAATATAGGTTTAATTAGATGTAAAATTAGGTGAGATGGGCCCATCATCTGTCAGTCTTTTTTTTTTTTTTTAAGGAAAAAGCTATGTCAGTTAAAACAAAAATTATTGACTCTATTATTCTTTATTCTTTATTATTCTTTATTATTGCTTTGAAACAGAGAGAAAACATATAAAAGAGGAACTTCCTGTGAGACTGAGACCTTCATGAATTCTAGGGAAATTTGTGAGTCTGTATAATGAACTCCAAAGGAATAGGATCAGTCTAATCACTGATATATATATATATGTATATATATATATATTTCCACAGAGTTTCCATCCCAGCTCTTACTTGTTTTCTGATTTTTTTTTTACTTCTTTTTCCTTTTCTTTTTTTTTTTTTTTTGTCGTTGTTTTGTTTTGTTATGTTTCCCGCTACTGTTGTTTACTGGTTGGTTGGATTGGGTTTTGAGATATTCTGTGTTTTATTTCTAGAAGAATCTTAAAGACTTTGTTGAACAAGAGGTCAATCAGTTGTGCATGCCTGAAACAAAAATGATGGAACTAAATCTGGGAGGTACTCAGAAGTCAGAGTACTAGGGAGACATACTTTGCTAAATGCACACATATGTATATCTATAAGTTCATATACTCTAAAGAATTATTCAGTGTTACAGTAATGCATATTGTTATAAGCAATCATTATCATGTAGAATCTTTTTCATTTTTTATCTTGAGTTTCCCACTACCTGAAAAGCATTTGTGAGTTCACAGCTGCTTTGAAAAAGTCAAGATAAAAGAGGAATTAATAGGAGCTTTTGTGCCTATTATTATATATGACAGCTTTTGGACAAAAGTTTTGCAAACTGTTTGATTTTATTTATGTATTTTTAAAAGAAGTATCATGTATTTTTCTGGGAACAATGAGAGCTTCCTTATATGTCAATAAAAAGTGAAACCTCTTCTCCTTTCCTGTCTGACCCTCGTTGAAAGCATATCTTCAAATAGTCTCTAAATAAACTGATTTCCTTGACTACAAAGAGTGAAATAAATTGAAAGAATTCTGCTTGGTGTACCAAACTTTGAAATCTCATCGAATTTAACAGCATTAATAAAGAAAGAGACACATGGAGAGACAACTTCCCACTGTGAATAGAAAGAAAAAAAAAAATCACATCAGAATCAAGTATTTCCTCGGCATTCATAATATAATGAAATTAAGAAATGAAGAGGTTTTAATCGGTACAAATGCAATTTCTAAGAACAAGGAATCAATGAAGTGTTGGAAAATATTTTTTTAAACTTATATTCTCTGCATCTAAATTTTTCATTAAAATATGCACATTAATGTTGCAAAGTTATGAAATCTATAAATCTTCTACATGTTTGAGAAAACTTGCTAGCATCTGATACTACTTACGCGATCAGAAGGACATATCACTCTCTGAATTCTAATGCACAACGAATGAATTTTTGAAATATATGATGTTTGCAGATCTGAATGGAAAATGTTATTGTCAAAAAATCATTTTTTCCACTCTCATATGAACAATATTCATAATAATAATAATAATAATAATAATAATAATAATAATAATAAACACACATAAGTTGATAAACGCAAATATCGTTATCTATCTCCTCTCAGGATGCAAGTATTTCTCATAGATTGACTGCAAAGGAAGAGTTTCCAAAACAAGTTTAGATAGCTAGTATGGACTTTGGGGTTTTTATGTGTCAATTCAAAATTGGAATTTTTAATGTCTCTATTCAGCTCTGTGTTAATCCTAGAGGAATATAAATTCTTTAAATGCCAGTAAACATTATCATGTATATTTTAGTTGCAAATATAGATGTAACCACAAAAGCAGACTATCTTAGGGACCAGCCACTTGATTAAATATGCTATTATATTATATCTGATTATACAGATGTATACCATTACACCAGAACATTTAGAAAAGTGTTTTTAAGAGAGAAAATTAGTGAAAAACCTTTCCTTTTCTTAAGGAAAGACAGATGCACTGTGACAGCTGTAGAAATAAGAGATCAAATGTGTATTTGAAAGTAACTTTAACTTATACAAATATTGCTCTTTTCCAAAACATTTGAAGTGTAGAATACATTGTTTTATTAAAGAACTTCTGTATACTTAATTAATCTTTAGAACATGAATAGCAGTATAGAATCTTCGGAACATGATTAGATTCAATAGACCTAACAGCCCATGGAGTGGAGCAGGCAAGTGCTTAGTTGATATGGAAGTTCATTCCATAGTTCTGAATCATTCTCTCACTAATAATTATCAATATGGCTGGGATTTGAATCTTCACTTAACAAACAGAAGATAGAATTAATCCATTACCTCACATTCCTAGACTTCTTAATTTAAAGGCTTTGAAATGACAAAGTTTTTTTTTTTTTTAATTGTACTTTATAAAAGATTCATAACACTTCCATGATTCAGTGATATCACTGAAATATTACTTTGTTAAAAAGTTTAAAATTTAAAACTTTTCTTCATAGAGGCTCACATGTTTCTGTGTTTCTGATTTTTGATGAAAATAGTGGTGATAATATATCAATGTTTTTAGTTGTTGCAGAGCAGTGTTTACATAGAGGCAAGGATTTATTTTTTTTTTCTTAATCTGCCTTGCCAGTGAGGAGGCTGGATGTGCACAAGAAGCTGGGAGGGGACACATCCAGGACAGCTGACCCAGACTGGCCAAAGAGATATTCCATACCATATGGCATCATGCTTAGCTAAAAAGCTGGAGTAAAGAAAGAGGAAGGGGGAAAGTAAGGAGTGATAGAGTTTGAATTCTCAAGAAACTGTTAAGTGTGATGACCCCTGCTTTTCTGGAAGTGGCTGAACACCTGCCCGCTGATGGGAAGTAGTGAATTAATTCCTTGTTTTGCTTTTCTTGCACACGTGGCTTTTGCTTTACCTAGCAAACTGTCTTTATCTCAACCCACAAGTTTTTTCACTTTTACCTTTCTGATTCTCTTCTCCGTTTCACCTGGGGAGAGCAAGTGAGTAGCTGTGTGGTGCTTGGCTGCCTGCCAGGGCTAAACCACAACAGCAATGCTTCCATTGAAGATGCTGTGTAGCATGCTGTTTTATGAATTGTGAAGCTTATATGGTGTTAGGAATTCTCTGAGTTTTTTTTACTAATGTCAGTGAATCATGAACAACACATGGATGCACAGACTACTTCATATTTCTAAGTTTTCCTGGAACATAAGATCGAAGACATCTATTTCCCAGAGCCTCAACAACTATGTCTATACCAAAATATCTAAAATTATTTTTGAATTCTTAAATTTTGATGAAGACTATAAATCCTAATTTAGTAACAGTTTCAAACAGCATAAGGAATAGTGTGCACACCCGTGTATGTGTGGAGATTTAATCACATGCCAGTCTAGATTTTAGAAAATCCCGAAGAAATCCCCTTCAGAAAATAAGTGCATTTACATCTAAATAGAGTTAGATATCAGATATATGGACAGTTCTGTAATTCCAGGGGCTCCACAAACTGTGTTCAGTAGCACAGTGGAATATGCCTACGCATGTTTTTGCTTGAAAACTTTGATAACTTAATCAATTCAGTCTTGACCTAGGCCAGTCAGATAAGGGATTTCTGCATTTACTGTCCTCTAAGCTTTTCTGAAATGGCATTTTAGTTTTCATGGGATGCAGAACGTAGCTACCAGAGCTTTCCATGTTTTTCCCCCATTAATATTATAATTTTTTATCATTTTTACTATTTGTGCTACATGTTAGGCGTTGACAAAATACTTAATTCAAAAGACACACAATTCTCCTGGATTTAATTATTTAATGTTATCTGCCTGAATTTCATATGAAAACCACACAGTTTTGGCAACTAAATTAATAAAGAAAGAAAATGAAATATTTCTGTATGTTACCAAATAAGAATTTCAGCATTCTTTTATTACCTCTACAAAAATTCTGAAGTTTTGCAGGATTTTACTATCCATTCAAATATTAAAATGCCTGCAATAAAAAGAAATATAAACTAGCAGAATGAAATAAAGTATGTGTTCATCAGTTTTATTTGATATAACAACTGAAACTAACAGTCTCAAACCATCCTATCTCATTAAACAAACCACTTCATTAAATGTATCAGTGATAGATTAGAATTTTACAAATTGTGTTTCTTATTCAACTGTAAAAATTATAGAAACATAAAGGAGAGAGCTTAAAGAGAATGTAGACACAATTAGGGAATGTCTCCAAGCTAACCTAAAAAGGAAGGTTGCTTTGTCAATGAAGTTTGTCCTCCATTATAAAAGAACATTTCCAGTTCTCTGGGATTCTGTGTTGAGACTATTCTGTTGAAATTTAACAAACAAGTCCTAGTTTTATGTATGGCAGAGGTAGAAAACATCAAACACTCCTGTAGCACCTGCTTTACTTTTGAATTATTCTAAGAGCATAGTTCATGAATTATCTTGCTTGATGAAACCAGAGAAAACTGTTCAAATGGGAAGAGAACTGCATCTAAAGAAAGTCCAATTGTTGGTTGGGAACTACATATCTATTTTCTGTTTCATATATATATTTATATATATGACAGAACAACCTACTTTAATCCCCCAAAATGCAATGGACTGTGAGCCAATTTCCTTAATAAACCTACATCTCTTTCATGTTCATACAGGCAGTGATACTGGTTTAATTCAACTGACTGTGAAATTCACCCCTTCAGGAGCAAAGTCAATTTATCTAATTTTACCTGCCTTAAAATGCAAATATCTAGTGTCAGCTACCTGCTTAGATTCCGTCTTTAAGAGATTAAGAATCATTTACACAGTGTATTTCATTCTGTTTAACCACTTATCCTCGGGGTACTCAGCCACCTGACCTGGAAGTCTGTGAAGAGGAGCAGAAGACCCCCCCTACAGTTCAGGTGGAAACAGTCAGAGACCTGCTGCTCCACCTGGACTGTCCCAAGTCCATGGAGCCAGATGGGATCCATCCGAGGGTGCTGAGGGAGTTGGTGGATGTGATTGCTGAGCCACTTTCCATCATCTATCAGTGGTCTTAGCCATCCAGAGAGGTCCCGGATGACTGGAGACTTGTTAATGTGATGCCCTTCTATAAGAAGGGTCATAAAGAGGACCTGGGGAACTACACGCCTGTCAGCCTTACCTTGGTGCCAGGAAAGGTGATGGAACTGGTCGTCTTGAATACAGTCATGCAGCGTATGTGAGACAAGCTGGGGATCAGGCCCAGCCACCACGGGTTCATGAAAGGCAAGTCCTGCCTGACCAACCTCATCTCCTTCTATGACCAGGTGACCTGTCTAGTAGATGAGGGAAAGCCTGCTGATGTAGTCTACCTAGATTTCAGCAAGGCCTTTGACACGGTCTCCCATAGTATTCTCCTGGAGAAGCTGGCAGCCCATGGCTTGGGCAGGTACACTCTGATTTGTTAAAAACTAGCTGGACGGCCGGGCCCAGAAAGTGGTGGTGAATGGAGTGAAATCCAGCTGGCAACTCATCATGGGTGATGTTCCCCAGGGGTCAGTGTTGGGGCCCATCCTTTTTAATACCTTTATTGATGACTTGTATGAGGTGCAATTGCTTGCACCCTCAGTAAGTTTGCAGATAACACCAAGTTCTGAGGAACTATTGATCTGCCGGAGGGTAGGAAGGCTCTGCAGAGGGACTTGGAGAGGATGGGTCATTGGGCAGAGGCCAATGGGATGAGGTTCAATATGGCTAAGTGCCGGGTCCTGCACTTTGGCCACAACAACCCCATGCAGCGCTTCAGGCTTGGGGGAGAGCAGCTGGAAAGCTGTGCAGAGGAAAAGGATGTGGGCATGCTGATTGATGCTCACCTGAACATGAGCTGGCAGGGTGCCCAGGCGGCCAAGAAGGCCAGCAGCATCCTGGCTTGTATCAGGAATAGGGTAGCCTGCAGGACCAGGGAGGTGATCATCCCCTTGTGCTCTTCTCTGGTGAGGCCCCACCTCGAGTACTGTGTTCAGTTTTGGGCCCCTCAGAACAAGGGCATTGAAGTCCTGGAGCATGTCCAGAGAAGAGCTACAGAGCTGATGAAGGATCTGGAATACAAGTCCTAGGAGGAGCAGTTGAGGGAACTGGGGTTGTTTAGTCTGGAGAAGAGGAGGCTTAGCGCAGACCTTATTGGTCTCTTCAACTACCTGAAAGGAAGTTGTGGGGAGATGGGGATCAGCCTCCTCACAGGTAGCCAGTGGCAGGACTAGAGGGAAAGGCCTCAAGTTGCACCAGGGGAGGTTTAGGTTAAAAATTAGGAGACATTTCTTCTCAGAAAGAGTAGTCAGGCATTGTAATGGGTTGCCCAGGGAAGTGGTGGCATCACTGTCCCTGGGGCTGTTCAAGGAAAGGTTGGACGTGGTGCTTAGGGACATGGTTTAGTGGGTAACATTGGTAGTAAGGTAACAGTTGGACCAGATGATCCTGAATGTCTTTTCCAACCTTAATGATTCTATTAGTCTACAATTCTACCTTAGAATGGGACAATGTCTTGCCAAAAGGGACTAGGAGCCTAGATTACAATTTCCATTAATTTTGCAGTGAAAAAACGCTAGTTGAAACAAATGCTAGTCTTTCTTCAGTTTAGTTCTCCTTTCTCATATTCTGATAAAGTGTCATCAGCATACTGCTATGGCACTGTTCAAAGGCACAATAAGCAGCATGATAAATAAATAACATTTTAGTTATAAAAGGCAAGAGGTCTTACTTTACAAGTAAAAATAATTTTATTGAAGAGATCAATTATAAGCAGATTCTGTTTTGTGTAATGAAGAGGAATAGCTACTTTAAGGGTAAAATTAATCCGATCTATTTCGTATAACAAGTTCAACAGATTCTTTGCTAACAAAACTTACTTTTAGTACTTACTAAGAAGTGCAGAGGGTAACTGTCTCATACTAGGTTTATGTATAAAAGTAGAGGTAGCCAGATGAATCCTGCTTCCCCAGTGTGAGCCATGTGTTAATCGTGTACTATAATTTGATTAAGTAAATGAAAGAATGTTAAACATATTTGTTTTTCTTCCTATTTCAGTTTGTTACTAGATCATGAATGAAAAATTTGGACAGCTAGAAGGAACGTGTTACAAACATAACAGAGTCAATATGCTGAATGCATTTCTTTACCAACACGCATATATATGTAATTTATATAAGCAAATCTGAGAAGACCAGATGAAAGCTTGCTTAATTTTGAGGGATTTGCAAAGGCGGAAATGATATTTATTATATAACTATGGAGGCAGTAAAATACTGTACCAAATACCCATGCTTTACTAGAGGCAGCTATTACTTAGCTTTCATGAGTCGCTGATAAAGGTATTATTTTAAAATCAAAATTAACCTTTGATACTTAAGATGTCAGCTGCTGAAAAGTACTACTTTTTCTTTTATCCATAGTTTTCAGGCAAAACAGCACTATTGACTGATGGCAGCACTCTGACACTAAAAATGTAGCTGTTAAATAATCCATTTACTACTCAATTAATTTAGCAGTTTTGGAGTGCTCATTTAGACTGGTAATAGCTGTTGCTACTCAGAATAGCTTTATTGAGTGAACTGCTCTCACAAACTGGAAGACTCAGAATATTTATCTTTAGAGATATCATTGTTCTTATATTTTGAAATTAGTTCACACTGTCTTGGTGTTATTAAGAGGTAGGAGGTGCTTTTAGGTTTCCAGCCTGTTGCAGTAACAGGACAATAAAAAGCTGTTATCACATCCCACTGATTTTAAGACAAACATGTAGACCTCATTATCACAAAATTTTTATGTGTATGCCAAGTAAAACATCGTGATTGTAGTCAAGTACAAATGTCCACTTGTGGGATGCCTGATTGTAGGAATCAAAGACATTTACATTTGATATTTGGTGCAGTTCAGCAAGGTTTCTGAGAATAATATCTCAATTTAGCTGAAACATTTTTTTTTTCTCCTGTAATGTACCTGGCCTTTTACTTATTTTCAATCTCAGCATTTTCAGAAGGCTTATCCTCTCACATCTGGTGTTTATTGGTCAGATACATTCAAGTCCTCTTTAGATATAAAAGTAAAATATACCAAAGTAAAAGTCTCAAACATAGAAATGCTGTTGTACAACCCATAATAAGCCTTTGCAAAATGTCTGTCCACTTCATTCATTCATTCCATAATCCATCATTATTTTTCTAGCCTCTACCGTTTTTAAATCAAGGCTATCTACTGGGTCAAACATTCATAGAGCAATTAGGACTTTCACTTAAGCATTATTTAAGTTGTCCTGTAGGTAAAATTATGAACTACACAATGAGAGGAACAGCACTATAAAATGTTGCTTATAGAAACAGTTACAAAAGTTTTTTGTAATACGGTGCTAAAGTGGACGAAAATTAATTATATTTGTGTTTTTGTTTTTGTTTTGTTTTCTTTTAATTGAGATGTGAGATAATAAATAAATAAAGGGGATAAATAAAGGGGATAAAGCTTAGAGAGCCATTTATAAAGTATTTGTGACATTTGCAGTAGTATTGAAAGTCAGTGTTAATGAAAAAGGATGTTTATTCATGTTCATGTCTGTAGCTGTAAGGTTTATTGGAACCTGCTTAACAATTATGGTAAATTTATCAGTTTTCCACTTTTGCAAAAATTTAGAACTAGAAATTGTATTATACATCCCAAAATATTTGAAGGTGATAAAGACATAGTAACTTGGATTTCCTCCAGAGAAAATACACTCTTAAAAATAATAAATAGGGAAGAAAAAGATTTAACTACTAAAATTGCTAATATTTGTGTGAATTCCCAATTGATTGTTTTAATGAAGTCATTTCTACAATCTGAGGTCATCCATGCATCCTCTGCTAGGTCTACTGATTTGCAGTAATAAGATGTTAGAGTCAACAGATCTTCTGTGTTCCACTCTTCTATGTAGGTGACAACCCAAAGTGTTACAAAGCCTAGGCTCTTAACTTCAAAGTCACAAAGAGGTGTTTTTTTGTTTGTTTGTTTGATTTATTGTTTTGCTTTTGTTTCTGAAAGATTCATACTGATCCCAGATAGCTGTAAATCAGATTTAACCCCTATAGTATAATATATATATAATAATGTCTTTATAATAAAATAAAGTTATCTTTTTGCTGATCTTAGGTACAGTGAACTGAAAAAACTGTTCTTGAATAAAATAAGAAAATTTCAAAAAAATCACCTTTACCTTTCATAAAAAATATGAAACATTTTTAGTATTTAGTATTTAACTACTAAGTAATCTCTAGTTAAAAGTCTTACCTATTCTGTTTATAAACAGGGGAATAGCATTTTTTCCTTTTCCATTTCTTTGCCTCTCCTGAGTCAATCACAATTTTTATGGCCATTTGTATGACTTTCATCACTCTTTTATGATCTGTCTGAAAATCAGTCATAAAATCACGGTAAAATTCTACTGTGTGGATTTTATGAACTCTTTCACTATATCTGTCAGAAGGAAAAACAAACAAACAAACAAACAAAAAACAATAGTTTTGTATTCTTCTGACCAAAGATTGTATCTATAGAGGTAAAACTCCTAAAACTCTGCCTTCCTTTGCCCTCAGGCAAAAACTATGCCAAAAAGCCATTTCGTAGATGGAATGATTGTGTGTTGCTTCATAAACAGTGTTAACATTTGCAAAATAAGTTTGTAAAGCATGATTTCACAATGGATCAATATAGATCAATATTATACATACCTAGAGTACTTTGTGTTGATCATCTTCATTACTTTTTTTTCCCCAAAATATCAGCATAAGATTGTTCTGTAACTCTTCTTTTGTTAGGCCCTATTTTATGTCCTTTATATACATAAATCTATAAATCTCATGTGGATTTGATGTAGGAAGTTACTTTCTTATTTAAGGATTTTTTTACCTAAATCAATTATTAGAATTGACTATGATAAAATAACAAAGCAATGTTTTTTTGTTTTTCAGCATTTTCTCAAAATTCTATTTTAGGCTTCCTATGCTGACTAAGGAAGTATTGTCTGCATGTGGACAAAACCACCACTGTTTTTCTTTATATGAAAATATGCATCTAGTGGATATTTACCATTCCTGTGGATCATTTCCTATGAACTTATCCTCTATTTTAGGAGAAATATTCTCTCTCAGATCTAATTTAGTTCACTTAAGGCTAGTATTATTTTTAAACTCTGTATGTAATCAGAATAGTCAATTGATCAAGTGTAATCAAGATAAATCTGATCAGTATGAGAAAAAAACAAACATATCAGCATATGGATCATCAGCAGTGGCTGTCTTTAGCAGTTACTATCTTGTATTCCTGCTCACATTAATATCAGAATAGTAATCCCAACAGCAGGCAAAAAAAATAAATAAATAAATAAATAAATAAATAAATAAATAAATAAATAAGTGTCAGGTTTGATCAAATGGGAGTATTTGTAGGAGTAAGAATAGAAGCATCCTTGGCTGTAATTCAAGAGCAAGCTTGCATAGCAAGGCAGAGGATAAATGCTCAGTGCTGACTGGCACTTTACAATGTAAATGGGGACTACACTCTTTAGGCTCTGTCATTGTCTAATTACACTCTTCTACTTGCATGAAAGCTGTTCATAGTTCTGGAAAGCTAAATTAACAGCAACTAAATCAGGTTTTCCTTTTCATGTGGAAAAAAAACTTATAGGACAGAGAATAAGTTGAGTGTAACTATCTCTAAAAGTTTTCAGAAATAAGACTCAGTCTGAAAAGTCTTTCTGGTGGATGTGATGTTTTTGTGTATTGATACATCACTGCTGCTAAAAATCAGTTTAATATTATATCACTCTTAGATTTAATGTTTTCAAGTATTATAACAATTTCTTATCATTTAGAGCATCCACAGTCTACTAGGAAGGTAATATAATTAATACTGTGATAAGATCTACCTTATATTGTTATGCACAGGAAAGATTAATACATCAAAGAAATGGAAACAGTCTATTTTGTGATCTCTGTTTAAGAGTGCATCATAATCTTCCAAGAGCAATTGTCAGTCTTAATTTGTATGACTACATTTCTCTGACCAGAAAGTCTCTTGGTAGAAGCTAAGAACTATGTCTATTTAATTAGATGTCCACTTGGCCCAGATGTAGAAATGGCTCTGTTTGGACAGTTGTTCAATAATCATACAAGTATCCGTTATGCATGGACAGATCAGCTCTAGTGAACATGTTGTAGATATCCATAATAAGTAGGACATGCTTACACTATGACATAATTTGTTCATATTCATTTGCCATCTGTCTTGCACATGTACAGTTATTCTGTGTGCCCAAACTGAATTGGACTCAGTGAATATGTCTATGTTAGCAAGTAATGCAGATATATAGGACTGGGCTTGCACAGTGAACTAGATGGTACTGAGGATACAATGTCTACACTATAAGTATTTCAAAGAAACTTTACTTTGAATTGAATATCCATTAGCTTTTCAGGAATAAGGCAAATACCTGGAGTATGTCTTCCTCATAAGTTTCATTCAAGGAGGGTACTGAGAAGAACACAGGGATCTGCTCCTAAACTCAGTACGAAATCAAACTGAAATTACCATGTGGATGCTACTATTTCCCTTTGTCTGAAAAAGACAATAGGAACACAACAAGTGAGGCCTAAAGGAGAAAAATAAATAAATGTATATTTACTTTGTTGTTTTCTTCTGAATTTGTTTTTTAAGGGAAATGTTTAAATCAAGTAAATCAGACATTAGCAGTAAACCTGGATTATGGATTACCTTTGTAAAATGTCTCTATGTCCAGGTGGGGGGCTGTGAAAAGTGGTTTCTCACAGGGATATGTCCTGGGACCAGTGTCGTTTAATATCTTTATCAATGACATAGACAGGTGGATCAAATGCACCCTCAGCAAGTTTGCAGATGAAACCAAGCTGAGTGGTGGGGTTGATACAACAGAAGGAATGGATGACATCAAAAGGGACTTGGACAAGCTTGAGAAGTGGGCCCACATTAACCTAATGAGGTTCAACAAGTCTAAGTGCAGGGTGCTGCACCTGGGTTGGGGCAATCCCAGAAATGAGGACAGTCTGGGAGAAGAATTCATTGAGAGCATCCCTGCAGAGAAGGACTTGGAGGTTCTGGTGGATGAAAAGCTCGTCACGAACAAACAGTGTGTGCTTGCAGCCAAGAAGGCCAACCGCATCCTGGGCTGCATCAACAGAGGAGTGACCCGCAGGTGGAGGAAGGTGATTGTGCACCTCTACTCTGCCCTTGTGAGGCCCCACCTGTAGTACTGCATCTAGGTTTGGGGTCCCCAGCACAAGAAAGATGTGGACCTGTTCGAGGAGGGCCATGAAGATGATTAGAGGGCTGGAGCACCTCTCCATGAAGAGAAACGCTTTCTCCTATGAAGAAAGGCTGAGAGAGCTGGGGCTGTTTAACCTGAAGAAGAGATGGCTCTGGGGAGAGCTCATTGTAACTTTTCAATCCTTAAAGGGGGTTATAGAAAAGATGAAGAGCAGCTTTTTTGCTCAGTCAGATAATGACAGGACAAGGGGGAATGATTTTAAACTAAAAGAGGGGAGATTTAAATTAGAGGTTTGGAGTTCATCCTTCACTCCGAGGGTGGTGAGGCACTGGAACAGGTTGCCCAGAGAAGTTGTGGATGTTCCATCCAAAACTTGGTTCAAGACCAAGTTGGATGAGGCCCTGAGCAACCTGATAATTTTTAAGGTCCTTTCCAACCCAAGCCGTTCTATGATCCTATGATAATAGAGGACCTAAGTTTCTATAGTACCACCTTATGAGGGTAAGGAACAACCTCATAAAAGTAGCTATACTTCTTCACACTGATCAGGCATCAGCTTTAAAAAAAAAAAAATCTGCTGCAACTAGAATTATTTGAAACTTGTTTCACATCTGAATAGTAAGGATTAATAGTACATTCTAAGAATAACCTTTTTTTGTAAGTAAAAATTATAACACTGAACAAACTTTTATTGCAAACAGAAACTTGGCAATAAAGAAAAATGTGCTTCAGAGGTCTATTCCAATGTCTGTACATACAGAATAAACACCTTAATTACTGAAATGAAGCTGAAAATGAAACACACTATGAAAATTGTATTTTCCTTTCAAAAGAAAATACACTTTTGAAAACCTGTGAAAGATAGGTTAATATTTCAAATTCATTTATCATAACTTAAAGCAACAACAAAAAATCAAACCTACAGAGTTATTTCCAGTAAACTAGAAATAATAAATGTTTACAATAAAATGAAAATCTTCAGTTTAAAGAAGCATATCTGAGCAAGAAAGCTTTTTTTTTTTTTTTTTTTTTTTTTAATATAGCTGTTCATTCCATAGGTCACAGTCATGATAATAAATTAAGACTAACTTGCAGTGGAAACAAGACTTGAGAAATGTTATTTCTGGTTATGCTGTGCTATTTTTATACAGAAATTCAATACAATCAGGAAAATTTTTTTCTCTGTTGTACTGATCATCTGTCTGCTTCACAGAACTTAACAGACTCTGCTCTGATGTTATTTGTTCCCTTAAACTCCTGTATCCCTGAGAAACTGTAAATCTTTTTCATTTCTGTGAATTTATATGTCCTAATGTATAACTAGAATATCTGTGCCTTCATTGGGGTTTAACCCTCGTAGGAAGCCAAGCATGGCACAGCCCCTTGCTTACTGCCCCACAGTAGAATGGGGAAGAAAATCTGCAAGGTGAAGTGAGAAAACTCGTGAGTTAAGATAAAGACAGTTTAATAGGTAAAACATGACCTTCATTCACAAGCAAAACAAAATAAGGAATTCATTCAATACTTCCATTTTGCTGATAGATGTTCAGCCATTCCCAAGAAAACAGGGCTCCATCACACATAATGGTTATTTCAAAAAACAAATGCCCTAACTCTGAATGTTCCCTCTTCCCCCTTTTATCCTGCAGCTTTTATTGCTGAACTTGATGTCTCATTTTATGGGATATCCCTTTTTCAGCTGGGGTCAGCTGTCCTCTTTTTCACCTCCTAGATTCTTGAGCACACCCCTCCTACTCACTGGTGGGGCACTGTGATAAGCTGTGTAACCTGACTCTATATAAGGATTGCTCAGGAACAACTAAATATCAGTGTGTTATCAACGTTATTCTCATCACAAATCCAAAACATAGCACCATAAAAGCTACTGTGAAAAAAATTAACTTTATCCTAGCCAAAAACAGTACTCCTTCAAAGTAAAAGTATACTTCTTATGATAAAATAATGGTATTAAAATGTTAAAATTATTATGATTAAAATAGCTCACTTTACTTACAGACTTCTATTAACTTTGCATATTTTCAGTATTTTCTAAATCATGAATTGGAAATTTTCTACCTTTCAAGACTAAACATGAAATTCTTATCTGAAGTGCAGCTAGTACCACATGACCTTCAAACTGTAGCCTAAATGTCTGCTTTTTTGACCTCAAAATAAACATGAAAATCATCTTTTGCTGAGTTGTCGATAGTCCTTTGCTCCACTAACCAGTCTGAATTCATGTAATCACAGAATTGTTGAAGTTTGAAGAGAAAGGACCTCTGGAGGTCATCTGGTCCAACCTCCCCTTCACAAGCAGGGTTGCTGCTTGTGAAGACTATGTCCAGACTATGTCCAAGACTATGTCCGGATAGATTTTGAAGATCTCCAAGGAGAGAGATTCTGGGCAACCCATTCCAGTGTTAAGTCTCCTGCACAGCAAACAAAGTGTTTTGTGGTATTCAGAGGGAACATTCTGTGTTTCAGTCTGTGCCCATTGCCCCTTGCCCTTTGCAAGTCCTTTTCTGCAAAACTGCTTTCCATCTACGTGGCTCCAGCATATATTGGTGCATGGAGTTGTGCCACCCCAAGTACAGGACTTTGCACTTCTCGTTGTTGACCTTCATGAGCTTCTTGTCAGCCCATTTCTCTAGCCTGACCAGGTCTGTATGTCAGCATGGCCCACTGGTGTACCAGCCGCTCCCCACAGTTTTTCATGATCTGCAAACTTGCTAAGGACGTACTCTGCCCCATCACCCAATTTTCAGAAAGTGTTCCATCTGTGTTCCATTTATGTTCAAGAAATTGAAAAATGTTTTCTCTTATAAAAATGAACAAATTATATTTCATAAAGTTTTGATGGTAGAAAATTGTTTAATGTCTAAGAATTTAATGAAAATATTAGCAACTTTTGTGACTTACTGAGATAGCAAAATTGTTATTTTAATTGATATTTAGGGATATTTTTCAGAGACTAGCTAATTTGTTATTGTTGTTTTTGTTTAATGTATCTAAAAAGTCTATATGTCACACTCTCCTAATTGTACAAGCCCTCATTCTGTATTTAAGATTTTGTAAATTAGTAAGAATCCATTTGATTCATGTTGTGCACTCACTGCTCAGAACTGAGCATATGCATAAGTGTTTTAAAAGGCTAAGTCAGTTTTTAATGCTTTGGTTATGTCTATATGAACAGATAGCTATTTTTAATTGCTTTTGTTGGTGAGTTTTAAGCCACCTCTATTGGAAGCCAGAAAGTTGTGCAGAAGTGTGCCTGATCAGCCTGTTCACTGAGAGACAGAGGACACAACCTCAGGTTAGCCTAAGCTATGGTTCTAAATTAGTTTTACAGGAGTGAGTGCAATCTATCTCATTTAACATTAGACATCTGTTTTTAGTGAGGTAAATCTAGCTGAAAGTGATGGTATTGAGGTAACCTCTGACTTCTTTCATCTTCCCATATAGCTATAAATTTTGCAATAGTTACTTAATGATTAAGAGTCCATTACCTCTTCCACTGTTAAGATTTTTATATGGAAAAATGACTTATTGTAGGCTGAGTGAAACTCAAAATGAATGTTGTTTTTAAATTCTCTATTAAAGTTTGAGGGAAAATCTAAATTTCAGTCTCAGTTAAAAACATGCTTTAAAGAAGTCACGTTAATTTAAAGTTGACTTATTTTCCGAGAAATGTTTAAGCTTCTGACATTTAGAGCATTTAGGTTTATGAATATCCATGTGCAGAAAACTGGATACCACAAAAATGATATTCTTTCTGCTCCTGAGCATACTGTCAACATATGTATTTTTTCTTTTTTTCCAATTCATTTTTATTAGATTTCTGCAAAACATTGGTTTTTTTTTTTTTTTGTTTTTTTTGTTTTGTTTTGTTTTTTTTTTCCAAAGTTTGGAATGGATGCAGGTAATTTTATTTTGATACTCATCATCAGGATAATCTGAAAATATATATAAATGCATGCATGTGTAAGAGTGGGAATTTTTATCTTTGCTAAAAGAATAATACATAACAGTGTAAAATGAGAGAGTTACAAAGTTCTTCCTTCCTCGGAAAAAGATGAAATGACAAGGAAGGTATTTTTCTGGAAAAGTGTTACATTTAATAATATTATAATATTAATCTGTGCTAGTATTCATAGATTTTTTTTTTGAGGGTATATCTTCATTTTTACATAGATTGTGTCCCTTAATTTTCTTCTATGATTGTGTGCACAGTATCAGTTTAGGCTAAACCATACAGTAATTTTAATTGCCAATTTTCTCCTAATGGAAAATGCAGAGTTTCTATTAAAATTTCTACATCCTAGGACCCACATGTCTATTCTTCTAACATTCATATCAAATGTGACACTTGGTATACTTCTTGAATAATTTCATTAAATTACAGTTCAGATGGTTGGCCAAATAATGCATTTAGTAATAACCCAATTGAATTAAAAGTACAGAATGTGTTTCAGTAAATTTCAAATAGGGGACACAGGACTTAGTTCTAAAGTTAGGTACTAGTATAATTAGCAATTATAGTTTTTCTGCATACTAAGTTTTTAGACAATCATCTATCCGACATTCAACTTTATGCTGTATATTCTTTTACTGCTATTACAGTGATGCATACAATATATACGCTATTGACACAGTGTTTTCCTCCCCCCCCCCCCCCCCGTAAGAGCTGTTTTTAAGTGGTGTTGTAAACAATGTTTTATATTAAAAAGGCATTTTAATTTAGCAGTTAATTTAAATATATGGTTTGCAGTCTACTCACCCCTATTTTAGGTACTCAGTTCAACTATGAATAGATCAGGCATACAAAACTTTCTAGGTACAAATTAGGCATAAAATTCTAAATTTAGAACACTAATTCAGTACTGTTTGATCACGTGCATTATGTTTTCTGATGTGCCTAAGATTTCAAAGAAAGCTGTTTAAATTATAAATTGCCTTATTAGCTAGCTTTTCATCAGACTAGTTACCATAAGCTTTATCTCCTACCATCAGGCCAGCTAGCATGTAGGAACCAAGCATTCTGGTAGTTACATTTCCTTAACTTAATTTTGTTAGGCATGCTCAAGTAGTACTTATGTCACTCAGGCATTTTTATACCCATGTTTTTCATAGCACTTTAATGACTTCAGCGTTCAACCAGGGAGCAAAAGACTTGCATTATCAAAAGGCTTGGATAAAATTAAGGTTTTTACTCCACAGCTCTGTTAACTTGGGATACTGTAGTCTAATCAATGAAAACACATGACATCGGTCCTGGTGCAACTTTGGATTTATATGCATTACCAAATTAAAGAAAACAAGACAATGAGGTCAGTAAAAATGAGTATCTATTTTAATTGGCTTCATGTTTGGTCCCTGACATTTTTATCATTCAAATTAGTTATCTTCTAAGACAAAGTTCAGCCACAGTCCTGTGGATAACTTCTCCCAAAAACAATTTGGGTAAGACAACACTATGCATTTGCCATAACACTCCACAACACTAAAATCACAGAAAGCACATAATAATCACACAGTATCACAGATTTCTAGGTTGGAAGAGACCTCAAGATCATCGAGTCCAACCTCCGACCTAACACTAAGTACTCCACTAAATCATATCGCTAAGCTCTACATCTAAACGTCTTTTAAAGACCTCCAGGGATGGTGACTCCACCACCTCCCTGGGCAGCCCATTCCAATGCCTAACAACCCTTTCGGTAAAGAAGTACTTCCTAACATCCAACCTAAAACTCCCCTGTCGCAACTTTCGCCCATTCCCCCTCGTCCTGTCACGGCACGTAGGAGAACAGACCAACCCCCACCTCTTTACAGCCTCCTTTAAGGTAACTGTAGAGAGCGATAAGGTCGCCCCTGAGCCTCCTCTTCTCCAGGCTGAACAAGCCCAGCTCCCTCAGCCGCTCCTCGTAAGACTTGTTCTCCAGACCCCTCACCAGCTTGGTCGCCCTTCTCTGGACTCGCTCGAGCACGTCCATGTCCTTCTTGTAGCGAGGGGCCCAAAACTGAACACAGTACTCAAGGTGTGGCCTCACCAGAGCCGAGTACAGGGGCACAATCACTTCCTTAGACCTGCTGGCCACACTGCTTCTTATACAGGCCAGGATGCTGTTGGCCTTCTTGGCCACCTGGGCACACTGCTGGCTCATATTCAGCCGACTATCAACCAATACTCCCAGGTCCTTCTCGGCCAGGCAGCTTTCCAGCCACCCATCTCCCAGCCTGTAGCTCTGCTTGGGGTTGTTGCGCCCCAGGTGCAGGACCCGGCACTTGGCCTTGTTGAACTTCATACAGTTGACCTCAGCCCATCGGTCCAGCCTATCCAGATCCTCCTGCAGAGCCTTCCTGCCCTCGAGCAGATCGACACACGCACTTAGCTTGGTGTCATCTGCAAGCTTACTGAGGGTGCACTGGACGCCCTCATCCAGATCATCGATAAAGATATTAAAGAGGACCGGCCCCAGTACCGAGCCCTGGGGGACACCACTAGTGACCGGCCTCCAACCAGATTTGACTCCATTCACCACAACTCTCTGGGCCCGGCTATCCAGCCAGTTTCTAACCCAGCGAAGCGTACGCCAGTCCAAGCCCCGAGCAGCCAGTTTCTTGAGGAGAATGTTGTGGGGAACGGTGTCAAAAGCCTTACTGAGGTCAAGGTAAACCACATCCACAGCCTTTCCCTCATCCACCAAGCGCGTCACTTGGTCATAGAAGGAGATCAGGTTCGTCAAGCAGGACCTGCCTTTCATAAACCCGTGCTGACTGGGCCTGATCGCCTGCTTGCCCTGCAAGTGCCGCGTGATGACCCTCAAGATAATCTGCTCCATGAGCTTCCCTGGCACTGAGGTCAAACTGACAGGCCTATAGTTCCCCGGGTCTGCCCTGCGGCCCTTCTAATAGATGGGCGTCACATTGGCTAGCCGCCAGTCAACTGGGACCTCCCCCGATAGCCAGGACTGCCGATAAATGATGGAAAGCAGCTCGGCCAGCTCCTCCGCCAGTTCTTTCAGTACCCTCGGGTGCATCCCATCCGGCCCCATGGACTTGCGCACATCCAAGCTCCGTAGCAGGTCGCCAACCATTTCCTCATGGATAGCGAAGGCCACATCCTGCTCCCCATCCCCTTCCACCAGCTCAAGGCACTGGGTATCCAGAGAACAACCGGTATTGCCGCTAAAGACTGAGGCAAAGGCGGCATTAAGCACCTCAGCCTTTTCCTCATCCTTAGTAACTAGGTTTCCCCTCGCATCCAGTAAAGGATGGAGATTCTCCTTAGTCCTCCGTTTCGCGTTGATGTATTTGTAAAAGGATTTTTTGTTGTCTTTAACGGCAGTAGCCAGGTTGAGCTCCAGATGAGCTTTGGCCTTTCTAATTTTCTCCCTGCACAGCCTCGCTACATCCTTGTAGTCCTCCTCCGTGGCCCGCCCTTTTTTCCAAAGATTATAAACCCTCTTTTTTCTGCTAAGCACAAGCCGCAACTCTCTGTTGAGCCAGGCCGGTCTTCTTCCACGCCGGCTCGTCTTTGGACACGTGGGGACGGACCGCTCCTGTGCAATCACGATTTCCTTCTTGAGGAGCGCCCAGCCTTCCTGGACTCCTCTGCCCTTCAGAACCGCCTCCCAAGGGACTCAGCCAACCAGCGTCCTGAGCAGCTCAAAGTCAGCCCTCCGGAAGTCCAATACAGCAGTTTTACTGGTCCCCTTCCTGGCCTCGCCAAGAATAGAGAACTCTACCATTTCGTGGTCACTCTGCCCAAGACAGCTCTCGACCACCACATCTCCCACCAGTCCTTCTCTGTTTGTGAAGAGAAGGTCTAGCAGGGCACCTCCCCTGGTAGGTTCACTGACCAGCTGCGTCAGGAAGCTATCTCCCACGCTCCCCAGAAACCTCCTAGACTGCTTTCTCTGTGCCGTGTTGTGTTTCCAGGATATGTCCGGGAAGTTGAAGTCCCCCACGAGGACAAGCGCCATCGATTTTGCAACTTCTGTCAGTTGCCTATAAAACTCCTCATCCGTCTCCTCATCCTGGTTCGGCGGTCTATAACAGACCCCGACCAGGATGCCAGCCTTGCCGGCCTTCCCGCGGATCCTAACCCACAGGGATTCAACCTTATCATTCCCAGCCTGGAGTTCCACAACATTGAAAGATTCTCTAATGTAGAGAGCCACACCACCACCCCCTCTGTGCTGCCTGTCCCTCCTGAAGAGCCGATAGCCAGGCATTGCAGCACTCCAGTCGTGGGAGCGGTCCCACCACATTTCCGTGATGGCAACCAAGTCGTAGCCTGCCTGCTGCACGATGGCTTCCAGCTCCTCCTGTTTGTTACCCATGCTGCGTGCATTAGTGTAGATGCACTTCAGCTGGGCCATCGCCTTCTTCCCCGGCCTAGCCATTGTTTCCCCTGGCACAGCTCCAACAAGCCTTGTTTGAGCCCCGTCCCCCTTCTTACCTAGTTTAAAGCGCTCTCTATGAGCCCCGCCAGCTCCTGGCCTAGGATCCGTTTTCCCCTTGGAGATAGGGACCCGTCTGGGGCCATCAGGCCAGGTGCCGAGTAAAGCTCCCCATGGTGAAAAAAAAACAAATTTCTGTGCTGGCACCAGCCTCTGAGCCACCTATTAACCACGCGAGCTTTCCGTGTTCTCTCCATGCCTCTCCCTTCCCCCGTAGGGATAGACGAAAACACCACCTGCACTCCCGCTCCCTCCACCAATCGTCCCAGCCCCCTATAATCCTGTTTGATAGCCTTGAGGCTTCTCTTTTCAACATTGTCACTGCCAGCCTGGACTATCAAAAGCGGGTAATAGTCAGAGGGGCGAACCAGGTTTGGAAGCTTCCTGGTAATGTCTCTGACCCTGGCCCCAGGGAGGCAGCAGACTTCCCTATGTGTGGGGTCAGGCCAACAAATAGGGCCCTCCGTTCCCCTGAGGAGGGAGTCGCCCACAACAATCACCCTTCTTTCTTTCTTGGTGGAGGCAGTCCTGAGGCGTGGAGTCAACTTCCTCACCTCAGGCATCCTCCTGGGTAGGCTTCCTACCTCATCCTCACCCACCGGTCTCTCCAGCTCCAGGGCCTCAAACCTATTGTTCAAGGGCACCTGGGAAGGCGGCACCGGAAGGGGAGGGCATCTCCTGCGAGGTCGAGCAGGGACCTGTCTCCATTCCTCCTCAACTCGCAGGTCCCCTCCCTCTGCCCGATGGCGACAGGGCAGGGGGTCCACCCCCCGTTGGAGCGTCTCACCCTGGTCCCTCTCCCTCCGGTCCTGCAGGGAGTTGCTCCACCAGTCTATCTCCCGCTCGCACTCCCTGATATCCCTCAACCTCTGCACCTCCTCCTTGAGCTCCGCCACCATGCGGACCAGGTCGTCCACCTGCTCGCACCTCACGCAAGCAGTCTCTCTGCCTCCCGCCGATGGCAGCAAGAGGCTCAGACACTCCCCGCATCCGGAGACCTGAACTGCCGCGTGTTTGGACGGGCAGTCGGTCTGGGTGTGTACTGACTTCCTAGAGAAAGCACCGTGCCTGGTGGAGACCATCGCAGCCCAGCTGACGGGAGAGTGCCGTTGGAGGAGTTGTCCCTATGGGCGGGTGTGAGCGCTCCGCCCTGCCTGCCCGCCCTGCCCGCGCTCACTGCCTCGCTAACTGCCGTGTCACTCCCTGTTTGCCGGCCCTGTTCGCCGTGCTCCTGGTCGCTCGCGCTCCCTAAGGGCTGCCTTTGAACGGCCGGAGGGAGGAGCTGTCGCTGACGCTGCTGGCTCCGCCTACGCCTCGTCAGCCTCCCTCACGAGGGCTGCCGGTGCCTGGCAGCTCCCTCACGTAGGCTCGATGCCCGAAAAATAGCCCTGCCTGTCCCGATCCCGCGCTCCGCTGCAGCACGCGTCTGCCCCGGAGCCGGTCGCCTCGGCAAGCAGAAAGCACATAATAATAATACTAATATACTAATATAATACTAATATATATACTAATATATAGTATATATAATATACTAATATAATACTACTAATAAAGTCTAGGTTGAAACAGATCTCTGAGGATTAGCATGTCCAATTTTCTGTTGTTCAGGGCCCTGATAAGCCATCCCAAATGTTTCCAGCAAGAGAGATTCCATCACTTCTCTGCGCAACCTATTCCAATAGTCAATTGCTCTCCAAGTGAAGAACGTTGTTTCTTATATGGAAATAGCATTTTGCCTGAACGAATTTGTGCCTGTTAACCCTTTTCCTGTCATAGTGTTTCCATGTGAGAATACCTCCATTCTCTG
The DNA here is from genome assembly GCF_040182565.1 of Anser cygnoides. Lineage (NCBI taxonomy): Eukaryota > Metazoa > Chordata > Aves > Anseriformes > Anatidae > Anser > Anser cygnoides. The sequence goes on along the minus strand of NC_089873.1, from coordinate 161,441,266 downwards.
TATAACTACCTTTAGAAAGACTTAACCTTCTCCTTCCTACATGGAACAAATTCAGTTCCTTCAATCTTTCTTCCTGCACCAAGTTTTCCACCCCTCAGACTAGCTTGAAGATTGTCCTTTAGACTGTCTCTAATGTTTTTCACATACCCCTTAAACTGGGAGACCAAACCTGAACACAGAATGCTAGGTTTGGTCTAAGGAGTGTAGAGTAGAGTGGAATAATCACATCCCTTGATCTGACAGCTATATTCTTACTGATGCAGTCCAGGTCATATTTTACTTCCATCGCTGCAAATGTGCACTACTGGCTCAGAGTTAAATTTGCTTTCCATCTGGTCCTTCACTGCAGAGCTGTTCCCCAAGCTGTTAAACCCTGTACTGACAGTTGGTATCCCAGAATGCTTTCTTTTACAAGCATCGCAAGATAAACTGAGACCTATCCTGGCAGATGACTTTATATGAGTCCTTACAAGACTTTTTTTCCTGTAATTTAAGATCTTGTGCGTTGTGGAAAATGTTTTATTGATATAGAAAGCAAGGTATCATAATCTCCTGTTCTTTCAATGGCCACCTTTTGGGGCTTAATCAAAATACCTTAGAAAGCTGTATGATGCAGATGTGCATGAGCTTTTCTATAAGAACAGATTGGGGAGGGGAGGGGAGGGGAGGGGAGGGGAGGGGAGGGGAGGGGGGGAGGGGAGGGGAGGGGAGGGGAGGGGAGGGGAGGGGAGGGGAGGGGAGGGGAGGGAAGGGAAGGGAAGGGAAGGGAAGGGAAGGGAAGGGAAGGGAAGGGAAGGGGGAAGGGAAGGGAAGGGAAGGGAAGGGAAGGGAAGGGAAGGGAAGGGAAGGGAAGGGAAGGGAAGGGAAGGGAAGGGAAGGGAAGGGAAGGGAAGGGAAGGGAAGGGAAGGGAAGGGAAGGGAAGGGAAGGGAAGGGAAGGGAAGGGAAGGGAAGGGAAGGGAAGGGAAGGGAAGGGAAGGGAAGGGAAGGGAAGGGAAGGGGAAAAGTAGTTGCTCACCACCAGCTGACCAATGCCTAGCCACTCCCTAAGCCCCCCAGACAACTCCCACCAGTGTTATTACTGAGTATCATATCATACGGTATGGACCAGCCCTTTGGCCAATTTGGGTCAGCTGTCCTGGCTGTGTCCACTCCCAGTTTCTTGTGCACCCCCAGCCTCCTCACTGCCAGGGCAGCATGAGAAGCACTTGACTCTGTGTAAGCACTGCTCAGCAACAACTAAAATGCGTTATTAGCATTATTAATATTCTAAATCCAAAACACGGTGACATACCATCTACTATGGAGAAAATTAGAAACCAGGACAAGTGGTAAGACTGTGAACCGGGAGGGGACTCAGGAACCTGCCTGAGAAGGGTTAAGGAAATGATAAGACTATAAAAACCAATGAAGGATCATGCAGAGTGAAGGGAGCACAGGGAGTAACAAAGAGCAGAGACACACAGAAAAGGTCTGTTGCATATAAAATAAGGTCTGTGGGTATGCTTGCCTGGTTGAGTCCTGTGCCTGCTCACCACAGTCCGTCATAGCTTCTTATCAAATCTTTTTCTAACTATCCCTGTGCACCGTCTTTCATTCTATCCTGTGTGCTCCTGTGCTGCAGGGACTGGTGCTGCAGATTATTATAAGCTAATGGTAAGATCTGTGCGTGTGGAAATTGGTGCCAGATCCTGAAATCAGACAGGGAGGGTGGGTGCCCTAGCCTGCGGCACCAGCTACTGGAGCAGATGAGGGTTTCTTGCTACCAACCCCTGGTGCAGGAACAGCGTGTGTCCACAGACTTTTCACTGGGGATGCCAGCATGAGTGAGGTGAGTGCAGGGCTCAGCACTAGTGGCAGGAGGGAGGGGCTGCAGGTCACAGCCCATGTCCCTGGTGCTGAATGCTCTGCAGGGCTGAGTGTCTGTATCTTCTGTGAGTGGTGCGTGTGTGCACTGAGCCCTGAGCTGGATCAGCTGGTGAGAGGGGGCTGGGACCTGGGCAGAGGGACTGTGCTAGCACTTGGGGCATCTGCAGATGTGCATGTGCTTGTGGGCCTGGAGATGGTGTGTGTATGTCTGTACCAGGGAGCTGCTGTCTCTGCTGGTGCAAGAGGAGGGGACTTGGCTATCAGCATTTATGTTTTATGTGAGCCCTGCATGGGGGTTCTGCTGAAGGCAGAGCCTTGTCTGCAGCAGTGTGTGCGACCAGCTCTGTCAGCGTCCTCTCTGCACGCAGACGATGACTGTGGCTGTGGCTTTATCTGGGACACATGCTCAGCTTTACTACTGGTTGAACCTGCACACAGGAAAGCAGCACTTGCGTCCATCAACCAGGGCAGAGGTCTCGGGTCGCCAGGGTACCTGGCTAGGCTCCAGCAGCTAGGAGGCAGCCAGTCATCCCTTAACATCCCATAACAGTCTGAACCCCCAAAATCTCTAATATGGAAGTCCTTGAGTTTGAAAACTGAATACTCTTCATAGTTGCATATTGAATGGAATATGTTATTTTTAGAGATTTCAAGCAGAAACATTCCAATTCTCCTTCTCAAAACTTTAGCATTAATATAGTGATGATATATAAATCAAAAATGAAAAGTCAGAAAATTATAATTGACAGTCTACTTTATGTATACAGGATAAGAAAAACCTGAAAATTTGCCTGATAACTCAAAGTTAATGAAAGTTAACTGCAGTGAATTGGGATAGGGAATTTACAGTAAATGCTGTCATAATTTACACAAATATTAATATGTTTATATTTAAATAGAAGTAAACTTCTATGCAACTTCAAGTATCATAGCATCATGTACACACACAAAAACATTAAGATGATAGCAAAATACAACAGCTGTGTTCCAAACACAATAGCAAATATGTGCCTTCATCTCATAAAACTGTAGCTCTTCAAATTAGTTCCATGTTTTTCTAATTTTGGATATTCCAGACTCCAACCCCACCCTTACACACACACACACACAAAAAAAAAAAAAAAAGGGCCTTGTTTCCCTAGCAAAACATGGCTTTCATGATCTTTTCCAGCAGCTAGGATTATTTTCCCGCAACTCTCTCATGGTAAATTAGAAAAGGATGAATTCCTAAAGGCAAGGAAGTACAGCTAAGATAAGCAATTTATCTGAAACGTTTTGTAGTGGCCTAGGGCCTTCAGTGGGAATTTATCATTTAGTATTACACCATATGTTTGAAGAGTTAAGACTATGTTGTGTCACTTTAGGAAGAATCAAAGGAAAGATAGTTCCAGAAGTCATATTGTTTCAGGCGAAGACTGGAAGCATTAACAGTTTGAAATTGTGTCAACACAGGAAAGAGAATAATTTGTTACACATCTTTTTGTTTAAATAAACCTTCCTCCCACTTGAAGATCATCCAGCTTTATTACCTACCAAATAGGGGGTTGCATCTACTCTTAGGTTGGAAATTAGGAGACGTTTCTTCCCAGAACGAGTAGTCAGACACTGGAACGGGTTGCCCACGGAGGTGGTGGCATCAACACCCCTGGACATGGTGCTTAAGGACGTGGTTTAGTGGGTGATATTGGTAGTAGGGTAACAGTTGGACCAGATGATCTTGGAGGTCTTTTCCAACCTTAGTGATTCTATGATCTACATCTCTGCTTTAGCAAAGCACTTGAAGCCAACAGGAGCAGTCCCTAGTCCCCTTTTTTTTTTTTTTTTACATATTGGAAGTGCAGCTTCATTCTGATTATTTATTTCTGCATCTGTGTATGACAAATGCTCATTAATATCCTAATTTTATTCCAGTTGTATAACACTGAATCATTCTAGAAAAGGGAAAGTTGTCTGTCTGATGTTTTAGCCTGGGCATTTGGTGAGTAATCTCAGCTCTAACACTCCTTGATTCTAGATCCTTAAATCTTTTATTTCTTCTCCATCAATGCTGTTGCCATTCTTTCTCTGCTGACTATAGACAGAACCATATTCAATAGTTACAAGGCCACAGTACATTACTAGACAGATTCTAGTAAAAGATATTATTACCATTACTACAGACCTTGCCCCAATTAGTTCTTTTTTACTGACATGGCTACTGTAAAATACCACTCATTCAATACCTAACATTCTTCATCTTAGACCTCCGAAGTCCTCTCTTTTGTCTCTGTTTGTTCATTCATATTTAAGTTCTCTTTTAGCAGTGCTCCCTGAAATGATATTGTATCTTAATTGGATGTCATATGTGGTTGTTATTCTGCAGATGCATTTCAGAACGTTTTTTTTTTTTAATTAATTATTATTATATATATATATAATCAAAAAAGGGATTGACTCATGAACAAAATATTTTTCTGGGAATTGGGGCAATGGAAACAGTCTTTGGGTATCACTACAAAAGATTGCAAAGAGTACTCCAGAATGTTATTTTGTTTGTGTGTTGTTGTTTTTGGTTTGGTTTCAGTAGATTTGCTTAAAATAAGCACAGATCAGAATCTATTTATAATCCATTACTGTTTATCCCAATTAAGATATTAGCCCAGTAATGCTAAGAAAAATACTATTCAGTATTTGCTATTCAGCAATCAAAATGATGTCTTCCAGAAAAAAGATTCAGACTAGAGGTTTTCTAATTTACTTTGTCTCCTCAGTGCCATTTTACAATTATGGAATGCATCTGACTGTGATTTTTTTTCTCCCTACCTACATGGACAATTCATTCCATTATGGCAGTGACCTGCCAAATGGGCAGTGTCCCTATTTCCATACATTTCCAGTGCTTTCACAGTCCAGAAAGGAAAATATGATCTTGCATTTTAACTGATTAAATTATGCTCCATATTCCAAGTAAATATAAGCAGAATTTGTATTTCTATACCTCTGTCCACTGAGGCAGCCCTATCAAAGCTATCAATTACTAGCAGCTGAATCAGACTAGGGATTCTCAAAAATATGGATTCATCATTTCTGTTTGGCATCTTCAGATCAACTTCAATCTTTTATATGGATTTGCTTCTCAGAAAGTAAATGAACGCGACTTTTGAAAGCAGTCCCTCTTTCCTGGAAACAAGCATATAAATACTAGAGATGAAGGAGAGATATAAAATCGTTAGTATTTTTACTGCTTAGTATTTTTAAGAAATAAATTATTCAAGACTTAATCATTACTTATAGAAAAAAATGGATAATTTAAACGTATAAAAATAGATAACATGGATATTAATTAAATAACAAAAAATACTAACAGTACGCTGGCAAGGGTAATCCCAGTTGAGTCATAAAAATGACTTAAGCCTTCAAATCATGTAATTTTAGTTGCTATGTTCTTTTGTACTTTTTCCTGCTGCATGAAAACCACTTAGGGCAGAGACTCTCTGCTCTTATTTGGACAATTCTTGGCATAAGATAGCTTAATAAAGTCACTGCTGGGATAATAGAATCTTCCAGAAGTAACTTTTAAATTTAACAGTTAAGATTAATTTAAAAACGGGAAACAGTTATGTGTTCAGCTGATTACATGAAAATATTTTCTTTGTAATTTAGATAAATGTTTTCCTGGCAATGAAACTGAATATAAAAGTATTAATTATTCACAATGTAATCATTAAGAAATTGGGTAAATGTAATCACATTGCACAGCCAAATGAAATTAACAGATATCTCCAAGAGGAATAGGAATCACATAAATATATTATTAAATAGGAAAAAATATCCTAAATTATCTATGTTATTATTCCATGTGTCTGTGTATATATTACATTACTAAATTTTCTGAAATGGAAGGAGATTTTAAAAGTACGTCAGTTTTCTATACCCTGCTGTTTTTCTTCTCACAAGCAAGATGTATGCGAAGAGAATGATCTGAATAGTTTGTCAGACGGTTAAAATTCACAAAAGATATCTTTCACCAACCACTTTCAAGGATCTTTGGAAAGTGATATTGCATCTACAAACAGGCCTTTCCGTCTCAGAATTTGCCTGTCTTGAAAGACATGCAGATAACTGGAGGCTTAATGATGATCTTACTAGCAAAGATGCCATACCTTTCATGTCAACACTAGATAGGCATGTCTCTCAGTTGTGTTTCATCTGAGAATATCTAGTTTTCTTTTCTCTTACATTTTTTCTTCTTCCATGTAGACTATCATTTTTTCATCATTCAATAGATGACAGTCTGGAGTGGACTGGTAGCCTTTATCTTTGTACTGCTGCTAGAAAATTATCCGAGAAAGAATGATGAAGTAGAGAATAGTCCCAGCACATGTTGATTTGGAGTTCTTGTTTCCCCTAAGCACTAAGTCACAGTTTTCTGGACTACACCAGAAGTATTAATTGTTAAAGTACTATTATTAAGGAGTATGCTGTACGGATTATTAGGGAAGTTTGACTAGTTCGGCAGTGCAGCCTGAATATTTCAGTTACATTTTTGCTAGGAATCATCCTTTGGAAAAGCCTAAAAGACTAAGATCCTAATCTGGGCAGTTAAATTAGTGGCCTCAAATTAAGGACTGTAAATTGCCCCATTGTTTTGCTAAAATGCATTTAAACAGACATTAAATATATATATATATATATGTATGATTTAATACACACACACACACAAAGAAAGAAAAAGATACAAATAACTGATATTAAATTCCATTTTCAATTGTAAGGATAAATATAAAAGTGCTGACTGGAACAAGATGATATCATTTTCAGTGAATTGAAAAAATAATAATAATAATAAAAAGCTTTTCAAAATAAGGTATATTATTATATATTTTAGTAAAATAGTTTTATTTTTGAACATGTAAATTCTTTTCAACTTTGAAGAAAAGGGAAATTTCAAAATGATAAATGAATTTAAACAACAGACTATAGAAATTTTAATTGTTGCAATTAAAGATGAAATTCAAATTTCATCATAAAAAGTCACAGAGAAAACTACCTATTTAATGTTTTTATGAATTGCTAAATTAGACTATTTTCCTGGTTCCAGTTAGGACAGAGTTAAGTAGCTCATAGTAGCTGGTAGGGTGCTATGTTTTGGATTAGGATGAGAAGAGCGCTGATAACATGCTGATGTTTTAATTGTTGCAGAGCAGTGCTTACACCAGGCCAAGGACTTTTCGGCTTCTCGCTCTGTCCTGCCAGCGAGCAGGCTGGGGGTGCAGCAGGAGCTGGGAGGGGACAGACCCAGGACAGCTGACCCAAACTGGCCAAAGGGGTATTCCATACCATCTGACGTCATGCTAAACAATATATAGGGGTGGCTGGCCGGGGTGGGGGGGCCGGCTGCTCGGGGATAGGCTGGGCATCGGTCAGCGGGTGGTGAGCAATTGCATTGTGCATCACTTGTTTTCTTACACATTATGATTGTTAATACTATTACCATTATCACTATTATTATTATTATTGTTATTATTATTTTCCTGTCTTAATAAACTGTCGTTATCTCAACTCACAGGCTTCACTTTCCCGTTTCTCTCCCCCATCCCAGAGAGGGAGGGGGGAGGGTGAGCGAACGGCTGTGTGGTGTTTAGCTGCCAGCCGGGTTAAACCACAACAACTATTTAATGGAAAAAAATACTGTGCATGTAATATCTACCATTATTTTTTAAGAGGAAGGTAAATACTACCTCACTCACCAAGGCAATCAGCTCCATTGTGGGTGCATTCCACGGGGGTGGCAGCGTACAGGGGGTTCTTGAGCTGGGAAAGCCCCGTGGGAGCACAGAGACCTGCAAGGGCCAGGCAGCTCCCACAAAAGTGGTTGATGAGGTGTGAGGTGGGGCCAGGAGAAATGGTGGCCTCCTCCAACTGCCCCAGAAAACAGCCCCTAAGGAGAATGAGGGACCAGGGTGGGCAAACAGGGCACGGTATGGCAGTTTGTGTGGAAGGGTACCCCTTTGAAGGAGGGACATTCCCCTTGATGAGTGGGATGCTCAAAGTACACTTTAACCCAGCAACTGAGCACTGTTCTGTGACCATTTGCACAGGTCCTACCTGACCCTCAAGGTTGGAATGGTGGGCATTCATCTGAGAGCAAAGGCTGCAGCTCCAGCTGGGGGATTTGCAACATCTACCCCAGCACTGGCTGATGCCTCCACCCAGATGGTGCTGCTGAAGGAAGGGGCTGCAGTGCAGACCTCAAACTGAAGGAAGCGTTTAGTCCTTTCTCCTGTGGCAGAGACAGGCAGCACACCTGCCTGAAAAAGGTGTGCCCAGGTGGAGGACCTCCTGCAGCAGGTGGCTGAGTTGCAGCAGGCAGTGATATGGCTGTGTAGCATCAGAGAAGCCGAGGAGGAGTTAGATGGCTGGGTCCAGGTGCAGTCTGCATGGAACCCACAGCCAAATAGGCAAAAACTCTCCCACTGGCACATGCGGAAGGGAGGAGGGCCAATAACAGAGAAGAATGGAAGCTTACAATGGCAAAGACCAGCAGAAGGAAGAGATTTCCCCTGAATCTAGAGGTGCCCCTGCAGAACCACTTCACCGCTCTGTGGACTGAAGAGAAAAGACCTGTCACATCAGGAGAGAGGTTAGAGCTGAGTAAGGCAACTCAATCTGCTCTGAGCATAACAAACAGCACAATTAAAAAAGGGGAGGGGTTGCACAGCACCACCTGGGTGCTATGGAGGCACCCATTTGCTGACCTGACCCACTCTCAAAAGAAGTGTGCTGCTTACCAGGGACTCGTATTAGGGATGTCACTGAGAGACTACCAAACCTCATACTATCCATTATTACCCACTATTGCTATTTCATGTGGTCACCAGTGATACAGCCAGAACCACTCTGAGGAGTATCAAGAAGGATTACAGAGCCCTGGGAGCAGCAGTAAGGGACTCTGGAGCACATGTAGTTTTTCATCAGTCCTTCAGGTTGAAGGGAAGGGCTTTGAAAGAGCTAGTTGTACCTGACAAATCAACAAATGATTACAGGGCTGGTGCTACAGCCAGGAGAGTTCGTCTACTTAAGACCATGGGACTCACCTTGAGAAACCTAGTCTGCTGGGAACTGATGGGGTCCACCTGTCAGAGAACAAGAAGAGCATCTTTGGTCACAGGCTAGCCAAGCAGGTGAAGAGGGCTTTAAACTAAAGTTGCCAAGGGAAGGGAACCTCAATCCATCTCACTCCTCCCAGTTTGATGTCAGCGGCAGTGATCATAGCATCATAGAATAGTTTGGGTTGGAAGGAACTATTAAGAATCATCTAGTTCCAATGCCCCTGCCATTGGCAGGGACACCTATCACTAGACCAGGTAGGGTCAGCCTCACGTTCACAAGCCCTGGTCCTCATGGGGGACTTCAACCACCCCAGTATCTGTTACAGTGACAGCACAACAGGGCATAGGCAATCCAGGAGGTTCCTAGAATGCATTGATGATAACTTCTTTCTCCAAGTGATAAAGGAACTGACAAGGAGAGGTGCTATGCTGGACCTCATTCTCACCAACAAGGAGGGGCTAGTGGGGAAAGTGAAGCTCAAGGGCAGCCTTGGCTGCAGTAAACATGAAATGATGCACTTTGGGATCCTGAGTACAATGAGGAGGGTGCACAGCAAGCTCACTACTCTGGACTTTGGGAGAGCAGACTGTGGCCTCTTCAGGTATCTTCTTGGTAGAGTACCACAGGACAAAGTCCTGGAGGGAAGTGGGGCTCAAGAAAGCTGGTTAATATTTAAAGATCATCCCCTCCAAGCTCAGGAGCAATGCATGCCAGTAGAGAGGAAGTCAGGCAAAAACATCAGGAGACCTACATGGATGAACAAGGAACTTCTGTCCAAACTCATGCATGAAAAGGAGGTCTAGAGAGTGTGGAAGCAAGAATAGTTAGGAATACAAAGAAATTGTCCAAGCAGCCAGGGATCAGCTTTAGGAAAGCTAAAGCCCTATTAGAATTAAATTTGGCCGGGGACATCAAAAGCAGCAAGAAAAGCTTCTATAAGTAAGTTGGTGACAAAAGAAACCATAGGGAAATTATGGGTCCTGTCCAGAATGAAATGGGAGACCTGGTTACCTAGGATGTGGAGGAGGCAAAGGTACTCAATGACTTTCTTGCCTCAGTCTTCACCAGCAAGAGCTCTACCCACATAGCTCAAGCCTCAGAAGGCAAAGGCAGGGACTGAGAGAATGAAGACCCACCAACAGTAGAAGATTAGGTCTGAGACCATCTAAGGAACCTAAGGGTGCACAAGTCCATGGAACTGTATGAGATGCATCTATGGGTCCTCAGGGAAATAGTAGATGGAGTTACTAAGCCACTCTCCATCATATTTGAGAAGTCGTGGCAGACCAGGGAAGTTCCTACTGACTGTAATAGAGGAAATATAACCCCCATTTTTAAAAAGGAAAAAAAAAAAAAAAAAAAAGACCCAGGGAACTATAGGCCAGTCATTCTCACCTCTGTGCCTGGCAAGATCATGGAGCAGATCCTCCTGGAAACTATGCTAAGATACATGGAAAATAAGGAGGATTGAAAGTAAGTAAAGTTGATTGATTTTTATACTCTCAGTTGGCCGGGTCAGGTGGGTGATTGATTATGTTAGGAAGGCTGTTTATGTGATCAGTTGACCCACTCAACTGATACAGACATTTATGTACAACCAAGGCAACCCTTTTGTGTTGAGAGAAATTTAACTTCCGTTATGATAACTGTGGTCACTTCCCACATTCTTTTCTGAGTTACATGAACACATCCTCCTTGCCTGTCAGCTCTCAGTCTTCTTCCATTGTAGGAGTTTGTTGATTGCTCACACAGGGCTAGAGATTATATCTCTTGTCATTTGTGGGAGCTTTCTTTTTACATCATTATTACAAGCTCTGCAAATCCACTACTCAAAATTTCAAATAAAGTATATACCAGAGTGATCTTTCTCCTGGATCCAATACTTTTTCTGATACAAAAAAAAAAAAAAAAAAAAACCACCACCTAGATTAACCATGTTAAAGGTCAAGCATAAATAAATAAGTAGCATTGTATCAACAAAGTGAATTGTAATTAATAATTGTAATTAATTCCTTCTTTTGTGTAACATTATTTACAAATTCAAAATATCCTTGTTGAACTGATACATACGGTCTTTTCTTTAAAATCTAGTAAGGACATAGTCCTTCCGTAACACTGCATACAAGATTAGACTGAGATGGGATGAATATATTTTCTGTGTACTGTTTGATTCTTATTTCTTCTGAACCACATCCTCCATATGTTGATTGGTGTGGGAGCAAATTAAAAACAGATTAATTAACATATGTTACTAGCATTTTTCCGACAACTAGGAGTCTTGGTTCCCCTTCTACACACCTCTTTTAACCTCTTCAGTTTTCGACAGCTGAGTTATTAATCCAAACAGGAAAAAGAAGAATAAGTTTTCAAAAGCATTCTAGGCACAGAACCATAAAAACATACTACAGAAAACAGTACTTCTTCTTAGTAGGGTGTTTACTACAGTTTTAAAAGTCTCCTCTTGTGCAGCTGGCATGTATACATGCAGCTATTTAATTTCACCAGTTACTTAAATAGTTTCCAAATTAGGTATGTATTCAGTGTACATATTGATTCACTTGAGTAAGTTGATTCCAAAGAAACCATTACTGTCATTCAAATAAATTATATGCGTTTTCAAAATATTTATGTTTAGCCAATTACATAGTTACTGATGTAAATTAAAAACATATTTAAAATTATATATATTTTTTGAAAGACTGTCTATCACTTCCTTACAATGCATAGCTTCATAGCTACATTTTGGCATTATCAGTATTTGTTTAAATTAAATCTAGCATTATGCGTTATGGTAAATCTAGAACTATCTAGAAAATTTGTTGGATTTATACAGGAACTGTGTTGCTATAGCTGAAGGCAAAAATTTTGATGTTTTGAGTGTTGTTGGATAAAAGCTTAAGGAGCAATGTATAAAGTGTAGAGAGCCTTCAAAGTTTGTTTGCCTGAATATGGCATTACTGAACATGTAAAAGGAGCTATATAATTTTGTAAGCTCCAGGAGGTATACATCTGCTCAGAAAGGGAGCTTATTTATCACCTTCAACTAAAAGACACTCAAACGCTTGAATTGCTAAGGAATAATCATCAGCTGTTCTGAACTTCAGCCGATCTCCACTCTCCACTACCAGTGCGTAGAGAAGGTTTCAATAATAATTACAGGGCAGCAATGAGAAAGTGAATCTATAGCCTACTATGTAGGCTGTTCACATAAATGTGATGAAATCGGATTCTGATCCCTGTTACTAGGGCTGCTCCTTAATTTTTCTTAATGAGTTATGTAAAATACATGAGCACTACTAAGGCAGGGAGCATAACCCATGCGAGCATACTAATCAGTAATTTGTTCAAGTATATACTCTTGAGAGTTCTACTGGGCTACAGAAGCATGTTCATGTTTACATCTTCTCTAAATCAGTAAACCTTGAGGTCTTTTTTACTCCACAGAGAACATTTATCACAAGGGGAGGAGAAAGTTGCCTGATAAACAAGACAACTTTAAGGATCAGTTACTTCAGGACTTAACTACCTTTCGGAGAAAAATGAAAATGAAAGGTCAGCAGGAGATCACTAGAAGAGCAGCACAAAAAAATCCAACCACTCCAGCCAGTCAGTCAGCTTCACTGGGGACCCAACTCAAATGTATCTATGCTAACGCACGTAGCATGAGGAATAAAGAAGAGGAGTTAGAGATGTACATATGCCTGAAGGGCCATGATCTCATTGGTATTATAGAGATATGGTGGGTTAGCTCTTCTGACTGGAGTGTTGGAATGGAAGGATAAAGATTTTTTAGAAGGACGGGCAGAAGAGTTGAGGGGGGAGAGTTGCCTGGTATGTCAATGACCAGCTTCAATGCATGGAGCTCCACCTGGAGACAGATGAGGAGCTGACTGAGAGCTTTTGTCTGGATTAAAGGGAAGGCAGAGACCAGAGACATTATAATGAAAGTCTGCTACAGGCATAGAAAGAAAGAAAAAACAAAACAAATGGCACATGGATGCAAAGGGAGAAAATGATTATTCTCTATTTCCCATCATCAAGAGATGTTCAGCCACGCCTTAGGAAAAATGGTCTCAATATACATAGTTATGTAGACCTAATATATGTAGGTCTCAAGGATCATCCAGTTCTAGCCCCCAAAAGAGAAATTAAGCCTTCTCTTCTCTCCTCTCCTCATTATTTTATTTTAATTATATTGTTTTATTTTATTTTTTTTTTTACAAATTCATTTTGTCATGTTTATTTTTTCAGAATTCATATATTTATGGAATTCAATTGCCAAAATTCAATAAATTATCTTTGATGTAATTGCCAGGAACATGAGATATGAACACAAAACTGTTACCTATTTTCCTAATCCTCAGGATGCCACCAAAGTGCGTAAAAAGAAAAAGAGATAAAATAAACAATAGAATTACAGTTCTGTTAACTCAAAATTGCATTAAAATAATACAGAGTGCTATGATTTAACATTCTTTGCAAGTTATTGTTTTTCGTGAAAATACCAACTGTATTTATGGGTTTAACTGCCTTTACATTTTGTTGTTGTTGTTTTTGTACTAACATGGAGTTATTCAACTTCTGAGAACCGCTATAACCTAGGAGTAGCTGTAACTTTTAAAGCTATCTTTTCTCTTACAGAATGAAGTGGAAATTACAAAAGAGTTTTTGAAAGTATGCATACAAGTATAATAAAATCACTTTTATTTTATCCTTGCTAAGTTAATTGTTTGGGTCACAGTTTGATTTTCCTTGATTAAATCTCTCCTTATGCCCCCCCCCCAAAAAAAAACAAAAAAACAAACAAAAAAGCCCCACCACCACCAAACAACAACAACATATTGTGGCTACAAAAAGAAGAGTTAGACCTACCTTGGATTTACAAATTGTAGCACCTTGTACTGTGCTTGTGATTTAGAGTGATATGTTGTCACTTCAAATTGCTTTGCATTGACACCTGTTGTTTGTTTTTTTTTTTTTTCTTTTCAGACTTATAAGTTAATTTGGCTAATATTCAGAATAGACAAACTGGTAAAAAAAATGTCTGCATTTATTGTGCTTGAATGTTTGGAAGTTTTTTTGTTTGTTTTGGTTTTTAAGCTTTGATGCTCAAGAATAATTTCATATAGCAACAGGAGGCACCTAGACTTCAAAATAAACTGCTCCATTGACGTAACTTTTAAGAAACATACATAAAAGAGATACTTTGTTTTAATTACTGAGGAAAAAGAATGAACTCATGGGATCAATGCAAACCCTACTTAAAGCAAGAGGCTAGATGATTATTAATAGAACATATATTTAAGGTTTTGGCTTGGTTTTGTTTTTCAGTTTCTCAAGAAATGTAAGATTCAAATTACATTTGGAGCATCAGATATTCTATCTCCTACACGTTCAATTCCAATAAGTACCTTAAAGGCTGAACTGGATAATTTGTCTTTCAGCTTTGAAAATAAATAAATCACTATTTTTTCTGCAGAGACTTTAAATTTTCACATCTTTGGGTTCTCCATGTTTTGTAAAATGACATTGTTTAGATACTTAGTTAGACGATACTGAAAAAAAAGAAAAAAAACAACCACATATTTCTATCAGCACCAGATGGGTTTATAAACTGTGAAGTACGTGTCAGTACTACATACTAATTGGTAACAACCACATTTATATATTTGGAAAATATGTACTTCTTTTTAGGATTCTGTAAAGGAAACAGAGAACAAAAAGAAATGTAGAATCTGTATTTTCTTTCTTTTTTTTTTTTGAGAAACTTTTACTCTGTGAATAATTGCAAAGGTGGTCCAGAACTGAACAGTGGATGAACTGAAAAAAAAATAAAGAAAGAAAGAAAGAAGAAATTACCTCAGTGTAGCATCACTTAATTTACCAATGTCTTGACTTTTGAATGTACTGAGTGAACCCAGAAGTGTGTTCATATGTTCACTTTTCAGAGCCTAAGAAGCTTTAAGCACTTCAAAAATGGTTTTACATAATCTAATATACTAAATCATAAAAAGATTTTGAAAAACAGGAGAAAAAGACTGTTCTAAACTGTGCTTTCTCTAGTTGAACTGCACATGGTTGGATGATGGATAACAATATCTCACTGCATAACCACTGGGCCTTAAATAACTTGCCTGCTTGTGCAGCAAACAGGTTAGAACTTTTCAAGAACCTTGTAGCTGACAATCTGCCATGTGAATGACAACACTTTAAGAGTAGATGAATATTGTTGGAGATTATATGGGATGTCTATATCAGTTTGGAAATTTATGTCAATTCTGATCTATTTTGCAAGTGAGTGTACATACACAAGCCCATACTGAAGAAAAGCACAGTTGTCATCTGCCAAGAATCATGTATTTCTTCATCTAAGTAAAGACTTAGTCATTTTTCTCCCTTTCTATTATTCTTGACAAAATCAGTAATAACCATCAAGAAAAAACAAATGCTATAATTCTTTTCATAATCTTGCTTATCAAGCTTCCAGAGCACCTGTTTGCATATAGGTCTCTACCCTGATGTTATTTGGCAACAGTTTTCTCTCTTACATCCATGCCTTCAATACAGTTGGGTAGCTACAGTATTCCATGCAAGTTTGGGAACTGAGGAACAACTGATAATATAGATGATGGGGAATAATTATAAGGAATTTGTGAATTGTTCTGTCATAAGAACTACCAGTGAAATTTCAAGTTTTGTACTGTACAGTACACAATTGACGTTTCACTTTTTCAAAATAATTTGCAAATATTAACTAATGACCCAATACCGGAGATGAAAGTTAGTTATGTCATCAGTCATCTTGATCACCAAATAAGCATTATTAATTTTAAAGAATTCATAGGTAATCAGAAACAATACTGAGGAAACCTCTATTTAACCTGTCCTGATTTCAGCTAGGATAGAGTTATTTTTCCTCCTAGTAGCTGCCATGGTGCTGTGTTTGGTATTTAGGATGAGAATAATGTTGATAACACACTGATGTAAGTACACAGAGCAGTGCTTACACTAAGCCAAGGACTTTTCAACTTCTCACACTGTCCTACCAGAGGCCAGGCTCGGGGTGCAGCAGGAGCTGGGAGGGGACAGACTCAGGACAGCTGACCCAAACTGGCCAAAAGGGTATTCCATACCATCTGACGTTATGCTGAAAAATTAATACGGGGAGGATGGGGGGACAGGCTGGTTGGGGATAGGCTGGGCATCGGTCAGCGGTGGTGAGCAATTGCATAGTGCATCACTTGTTTTGTACACATTATTAGTAGTAGTACTATTATAATTACTATTATTATTTTTCTTTCTTTTCTGTCCTAGTAAACTGTCTTTATCTCAACCCACAGTCTTCATTTTTTTCTGATTCTGTCCCCCATCCCAGAGAGGGTGGGGGGATGGTGTGGTGCTTAGCTGTCAGCTCAGTTAAACCACAACATTCTTGGCATAACAAATAGACTTTGTCAGTAGCTTAAATCATACATCACTTTGCAATGGTTTTTCTTTAAATGTTGGGTGTGTATTGACATTTGCAAAAAATTAATAATAGGAAAATCTCTATGGCACTTTGATAATGAAAGTGTCCAGAAGGTTCTGAGGAAGAACTTATTTCTATAAGTACCAAGGCTTTTGCTCAGAAAATGGTGAGGATTAGAAATTATTTCTGTTTATTATAAATACCTATATAAACCAATTACCATAAATGGTAGTTTCACTTTTACTGTTATATATGTGTGTGTGTATGTCATTTATATATACATAAGTGGTATGTGTGTGGTATATGTATTCTTATATATACCACGCTTCTATAAGACTTGGTTGGACAGTGCTCTAATTACATTTTACATATGGAAATGGAGGCATATCTTTTTGCCAGTATTTACTTAAAAACCTCACCAGACCTAATAGAAATTATATATTCAATAAAAATCAATTAAACTCTTCAGACTCTCAATATCCTAATGTACCCTCACAAGCCTAAACTACAATTCAAATTCATCTCATTCATCACGCAGTAAAAATCTGATGTCTTAGTAAACTCATTTCATGGTTGTGTTTGGACTGTTGTTAGCCAGAAAGGACATTTTTCCCTTCCTCAAAACAAACTTCTGTATTTAGATTCCAATTTCTCTTTTTCTAATCTCTGAGCTTTTAATGTATAACACTGGTTTATGAAAGCACATGGCAGAAAGCCATCTGTGTATGCTTTATCTCCCCTTTTTATAAGAAGTTAGAATATTTTTCCATGAGACTACTGGAAGGACTACCTTGTAAATAATACCATTAGCAAGCAAACAGTTTGGATAGATTCAAATCCACAAGGTGTCCCTATAGACCTTTTAAGGAAGAAATCAATTATGCAAATTGATATTCAGACAATACTTTTCTCAGAACAAACACATTAATTTTCTGTTTCATTGGGTGAGTTTTTAGCTTACAAGTTAACAGGAAAACTATTTTTAATTTGGTATGACTTTTGTTGGTTAAAATGATATTTGTGACTTGATGCTAAGGCCAGTGTCCTTCAGACGAGTAAAGTAAGTGTTCATACATCTCAGAGAATGGCACTTGACTGGTCTTCATGCATTTTACCAGACAGGTTGAGGGCAGCTGTTAAGTATTTTTCTATTAAAATGCAAACAGAAAAAGAAATTCACATACCCAAATACATATCTGAGGCCTTCCATTTTGTTATTAATGTTGACTTTGTAATACTGCTCTGAAAAACACATTAGGTGGAAGTTTATTCCTAGTCCTGACATGGAAAGCAGAATAGTAAATTGCATTCTTTCCATTAGAATACTTACAGAAGTAATATTTCCTTTGGAAGCTGTTATTCCAAGCAATAAACACTATGAAGTCTATGGTAATTTAATGGCAAAGGAAGAACAAACAAACAACAACAAAACAAAGAAACAAAACAAAAAAAAACCTATGGACATTTATTTTGCAAGTCTGTTAGTTTTTCACTCACCACAGTAACTGCAGCAATACAGTCCAATCCACAACCCTATTGCAGGGGGTTTGGAGTTAGATGATCCAGTTACAAGGGACCTTAAAGGTCCCTTCCAACCCAAGCCGTTCTGTGATTCTATGAAATGTTCTGTATGTGCCTAAATTTATCTGTATACACCTATCCATAAGCCCTTAGTAGATGGATCACTTTCTTTGTTTTTAAGTACAATGTATTAATGACCCACTTCTAGCATAATAGTAAATAAATAAATACAGTAGAAAAAATAATAAAAAAAGTAGTAAGTAGAAAATAAAGTAGAAAAAATGCTTAATGATTTTGCTTAGGAAATAACAGTTAAGTATATTTACTGCTTAATTTGGTTATATCTGTAAAAATGAATTTTGAATACAAAAAAAAAGTTTGGTTTAATTCACTACATACAAAGTAAAAAAGCAATTCACAGTGAAAATAGAACTAAGTGTTCTAAGACATTAAAGATATTGAAGTACTAGAAAATACACTATGACAAATTTCAGGAATGTTTGAACAAAGAAAAACAAACTCAGATCAAAAGACAAAGAGAAGGAATCTGTGGTAGTCCCACAGCCGGTAGAAATCAGCTAATTGATTATGATTGAAATTGCATAGTTTATAAATTTACTTGACTAGTTGTTGAGAAACACTTACTTTTGTTCTCAGAACTGGGTCATAATGTAAGAAAATAAATAATCCTTGCTTCAGTTAATTTTACAAAATAGGGACTTCCTGGTAAAAATATTTATTATTATTATTATTGTCACAAGTAGAGGAATAAAACAGGAATCTGTCAGAGCCACTACTGTGACCATACCCTGGGAAACTGTGGTGCAAAGAAAACACTTGTAATTTGCAAAGATGTTTTCTATATTACAAATCCTTCTGGACCAGAAGCTATTTTCTGTGCATTATTGTGCTGCTATTACGCCACCAAGAAGACCCATTTACTCTTAGGAATGTGACTTCTTATTAAGAGTTTAATTTGTGTGTGAATTCATGCACCAGTTGTATCCAATACTTTCATTAATAGCCATATTTATTGCAGCTAATTTTCTCTTTAAAGGAACCATAGAGAACAGATAAAAATAATTATGTAGGTGAGAACTATAATCCTACTTTACTCTAGTGCAAAAGGAATAATACTTCAGGAGTGAAATAGATCCTGCATTCCCACAACTGAAACCTATCCCAACCTGAAATACTTCTAGCTCTAGAAGTATTGAGATTGATTGCTAAATTGCTTGAGATATAATGATAATTTTAATGTTTCAGATGTAAAGACCATCTTCTTGTCATTCTGTTTCTTGTCACCATATTGCTTATGATCACAGTCTTTAAAAGAGAGACACAGGATTTTTTTTTTTTTTTTTTTTCTGTGCTTGTCCATCTTGTAACCAGATGCCTGGGGAACTTCTTTATGCTCCTTCATACTTTAACCATCTTTATTCTCCACCCAGCCATTGTAAATTTCTTGAGGTCAACAGGGCTTGGGAATCTCATTGTATATTATAATACAAATGCAATTCACTGTGAATATAGAATGAAGCAAACAATTTAAAAGTGAGCACGTGCATTTCCAGGTTTTACAAAAAATATTAAGTGAAGAATGAGTGTGCTTCCCACAGCATGAGAAGGACATGGAAGTATTTCCCAGCACAAGAAGGACGTGGAAGTATTAGAACGAGTCCCGAGGAGGGCCACAAAAATGATCAAGGGATTGGAGCACCTCTCCCAGGGCAGTTCAGCCTGGAGAAGAGTAGGCTCTGGGGAGATCATATAGCAGCCTTCCAGTACCTAAATGGGACCTACAGGAAAGCTTGGGAGAGACTGTTTGTCAAGGTGTGTAGTTATAGGACATGGAGTAATGTCTTCAAACTAAAAGAGTGTAGATAAGGTTAGATACAAGGAAGAAATTCTTTGCTCTGAGGGTAGTGAGGCACTGGAACATGTTGCCCAGAGAAGCTGTGGATACCCCATCCCTGGAAGTGTTCAAGGCCAGGTTGGATGGGGCTTTGGGCAACCTGGTCTAGTGATAGGTGTCCCTGCCCCTGGCAGGGGGTTGGAACTAGATGCATTTTAAGGTCCCTTCCAACCCAGACCATTCTGTGATTCTATGAAGAATGGTGTTGGGCACTTATTGTATGCTTTTAAGTGTATTCTCCATTTCATAGCAGTGACCATGTCTTTACAGAACTCAGTAGCTGTAATTCAGGAAACATATAAGGACATTACTCTTCATGAAAGGTAGACATAATTAGCAATTATATAAAACAATAAGGAGAATGGCTTCAAGTCTGAAAATTCTGATTTTTTGACCAACTATCTGAAAGGAATAATACATCATATTCATAAAATGTTCCATCTAGAAAAGTCAGACAAGTTTGAAAAGATCACTACAGTCTTAAGCATTTTTAGGAACAACTAAAAGTTCCTGCTATATTTCATAACTCTACACTATATACTCTTCATAATTTCTCCCTAGTATTCAATACTGTAAAGAATTCTAGAACTCATGCCATTTTAAACTCTGAACATCAGTTCTATTTATATTTTCTGAAAAACATAAAAATTAATTTATATGTGTTTTAACAGCTTGAATTCTTTTAACATCTACACTAAAAAGTTTGCCAATTTACACTGAAAAATATGCATTGACAAATTTGAATGAAAAGAGTTTAAGTTTTTACTTTCATTCTAAATATATAGTTTTTCCCCAAGAAACGTAAAATTTATTTTCAAAACATTTTATTTTATTTAAGAATTTAATTGAGAAACGATGTGGGAAGTAAGAGAATAGAGGAAAATCCTCCTTTTTATCTTATTCCCACAAATTGCCCCTTCACAGATGAAGATATAAGTCTCTTTTCTATTCTCCAACTTTTCAAAATTTCTGTTTCTGTCAGTTGCCTGCATTTCTTAATTTTACACATAGCAAGATTTCTGACACAATCATCAGAGAAGCTAGAAACAAAGGTGCAGAAGACTCATATCACTAAATACAGCAACTGATCTGAGTGACTTTTTTCACATATATGTTTTGAAATGCTGATTTACTGTCAGAGATTCTTTGTCTTCACCTTCAACGTTTCATGTTCTTTTATAAGTAGCCTCTACATAAATCACAAGGCAACTTCTAAAATATGTATAGTATTTTATAATTATAGATTTGTCATTCTGCTAGTGACTGCAACACTTCATATGGACATAAAAGTATGAAAAAGACAATTTGCTTAAGACACAAAGAGTCATCACAATAGGAAAGATAATGACGTTCTAGCTAACAGTGATAACCATTTGAAACCTGACAGCTACATATTATTTGCACCCCATGAATCTGAGAAGATTTTCTGTGATTATTTCCTGCAAATCTTTCTTATTTCTGAAACATCAAGCATCTTCTTTACTTTCGCATATATTTAATTTAGAGAATTTTAGGAATGCGAGAGTGCCTGCTGCACAGAGGTTTGCATGTCAGCTGTATTTCATTAATGTGATGACATACCCTGAGATCATAACGAAAAGTTCAATGGAAAGAGATGGAAAAGTAGGATCTTGCTGATTCATATGCCTGAAGAGTAAGATCCTGTGGCTTCTACCTGGGAAGATGTATATCTTTTCACTTATTTATTTATTTATTTGTCTTTCTGTTCAGTACTTCTAAAAAGACCTCTCCTCCTAGGGACACATGATTAAATGGAGCTGTCTTCTCTGAAAACAGTAGAGACAGTAACCAATATCAGTTTTGACATTTAGGTATTGGTGGAAGAGAAAATAACATAGATGTAAAATTTGGGTAATTATGAAACAGTATGACTGGAGCCAATTACTCAGAATAAAACCTCTGTACTAGTGATGGAAAGAGCTTTACTTTAAGCCACAAAAAATAAATGTGCTTCACAAATGCTAACAACAGCTTGTGTATACAAAGTACTTTCAGCTATAACTTTTTTTTTTTTTTCTTAGTACCACATTGACTAGATTGTTTATAAAACAAACTCAGATGACAGAGGGCTGGGAGAGGAAGCAGAAGGGAAACACCTTGCTGCCTAAACAGTGTTTTAGGAAGAACTAGTCTGTTTAAAACTATTAATATTTCTAATATAACCTTTTTAATTTTCATAAAACACTATTATAATGTTTAGTTCTGACATTTGCAAAGAGCAGCCTTCTTTTGTTGAAAGCATTTTTTGTTTGTCAGAATTTTTCCCCTAAGTGACCTATTTTGGACTAAACCCATTAACCTGAATTATACTCTTACTAAAACACTGTTTAACAATTGATCTCTTCTTTTTAAACAACCAAATGGTTTGTTATTTTCAAAAAGCAAACCAAAATTACTAGACACAGCAATGTACTGAAATCACATCACAAGCACAATACACCACTTTTAATATACTGTTGGATCACAGTACGAACGTGACATGATTTCCATTACCAGTCTGTATATACTCACCATCAAAATACTGCGTGTCGTTTATGGCTGGGAACGATTATGTAGGTTGAAGTCAGCTCAAGCCTGTTTCTCTCTTCAAGGTTCATTTTGTTGGTTGCTCAGATTTTATAGTGTGTGCTGAATTGAGCCACATACACATTTTCGTCCTGCTGGTCTGGTTAGATCAGGAAGACTTTCACACTTTTTCATTAACTTGGGGAAGGCCATTTATACAACCAGCTGATCCACTCAGCTAATACAGCAATTTATCTAAAAAGGCCTCACTCTGGTCCTCTTTGTGTTCAGGTAAATGCATCTTTCTTTACAACACCTGTGGTCAATCCCTGCGTTCTTCCCTGGGCATCATGAGCACAGGTCCTGTGTCTATCTCCCTTTGTGCCTTCTTCCATTGTAGGTGTTTAGTGACTAAACAGATACATCCCATTTTCAAAAATCAGACTTTTCTCCAGTCCACAGAGAATTTGCTCTGTCATGTTAAACATGTTGTGCTAATGCCATAGCAAAGCGAGCAGAAAACAGGGATTATATTCACCTGGAATGATTAATACATATGACTCAGGAGCCACAGTACAGCAACCTACCCTTTTGGGTTGTAAAAGTGCTTTAAAATAATGTGGGTTTTGTTGCTGTTTTTGTTTGTTTGTTTGTTTACAGAGAGCTAATGTCTATGGAGCTTCTCTAGCTTATGTCTACTTAACCCTGTAGGCTCTCTGAGACTGAGAGTTAAAGACTTCTACCCTCAGCCACAGCTAAGAACCATGGGATGGTGAAGTGCACCATAGTTGCGCACACACCAGACACTGCTTTCCTTTATCACTAGCTCATAGAGGATATCGTGAGGTTACCTTATACTTTTATAGATCAAATCACAAACTTATCCCTTAGCATTACTTTTATTTTATTTTATTTTATTTTATTTATTTTTATTTTTATTTTTATTTTTATTTTTTATATAATTGCAATCAGAATAGCATTGTGTTCAAAATAGTCTAAACTAAGTCTGAAGACAGTCCTATTCACTGGGGCAGGGAAGTCAGTAATTTTTATAAATAAATTGGTTATAACTTTGAAGAAGGTAATGTCCTGTATACAAGATCTGGATTATTTGGGGAAAATTACTTCCTTCCCAAAATAGTGCCTGAAAAGATTGCTGAGAGCCCCTGGGAAAATCTGAAAAATATTAAGTCATCCACTCTTTCAGCAAAAGAAAATTTGCATTGCGTAAGAGTTGTCAAACTTCTGCCTGTCTGTGGAGAATAAAGGTCATGGTACATTTTTAACTTACCTTGACATATCTAAATTCAGAAACCGTGTAGAACAATCTTAACCAAAGAGGATGTGCCAGAGGTCATTAACAAATCACTTGTAAAGTTTTCGATATTTCTGAACAAAGTAAAAAAAAAAAAAAAAGTTGTACCTATTTCTTAACCATTCATTTCTGATAAAAATGAAAAAAAAAAAAAAAAAAAAGCTGAAATCCTATAAACCCGACAAGAATGGGAAAAACATACTTCTTTACTTGATTCTGATGCTTTAGATTTTTTGCTGTGTTTTCAGGAAAACTGAAATGATTTTTCTTTGGACTTGGAAATAACTGACTCTATCCCTACAGGAATGCCAGCAACAAAAAGCAAAACAAAACACCATTTATCTCTGGCAACCTGATATATGTCTTTGGGCAGATACCTGAGATATTTATCTTCACTGAGAGTTTGAACTTTTTTTGAGTTCTGAAAAATACAACAATTTATTATTGAGGCTTCTTTCAAGATAAAGAAAATTTCAAACTCATGTACTGTTTTCTAACCTCTCCATCTTTCATGTAGGCCTGTTTTAGGTACTGGAAGTCTGATATAAGATCTGGAGCCTTCTTTTCTCCAGGTAAAACAACCCCAGCTCCCTCAGCCTGTCTTCGTAGGAGAGGTGCTCCAGCCCTCTCATCATCTTCGTGGTCCTCCTCTGGAATCACTACATCTATGGACTCACTACATTTAAAGGTCTATGTCCTTCCCTCTCCTGGGGCTGCAGGCCCCAAAGCTGAATGCAGTATTCCAGGTGGGTTTCATGACAGTGGAGTAGAGGGGGGAGAATCAATTCCTCAACCTGCTGGTCATACTTCTTTTGATACAGCCCAATATATGGTTGGCTTTCTGGGCTGTAAGCACACATTGTCAGGTCATGTTGAGTTTTTCATCAACCAACATCCCCAAGTCCTTCTTCTTAGGGCTGGTTCCAATCTCCACTCAGTCTGTGTTTCTGCTTGGGATTGCCCTCACCCAGGTGCAGGACCTTGCACTTGGCCTTGTTGAACCTCATAAGGTTCACATGGGCCCACCTCTCAAGCTTGTCCAGGTCCCTCTGGATGGTGTTCCTCTAGTGTGTTGGCTGCAGCACACAGCTTGGTGTCATCAGCAAATTTGTTGAGCGTGCAATCAATCCTACTGTCTATATCACTGACAAAGATGTTAAATAGTGCCAGTCCTGATACCAAATCCTGAGGAATACTACTTGTCACTGGTCTCCACCTAGACTCTTTGAGTGCAGCCATCTAGTCAATTCCTTATCCACCAAATCTTATCCATCCTTACCCATCCATCAAATCTATGCCTCTCCAATTTAGAGACAAGGATGTCAGGCATGACTGTGTCAGTGTTTTGCACAAGTCCAGGTAGGTGACGTCAGCTGCTCTTCCCTTATACACCAATGCTGTAGCCCTGTTGTAAAAAGTCAGTTTTGTCAGGCACAATTTGTTAATGAAGCCATGTTGGCTGTCTCCAATTGCCTCCAAATATGGCTTTTAATTTAGTTTAAAGGTAACCAAACTTTACCCCTGAGATAAAGCATCAAAAACAGGGAAAGGAAAAATTCTACATATGCCTACATACTAATTTTTTTTTGGTTGGTTGGTTGGTTGGTTTGGTTTGGTTTTCTATGTGTAGGTGTTCTAATATACTAGAAGTTGAGAAATTCCATATATGCGTTTATGCCTCCTTCAGCCAAAGGCCAATTTATCTGCCCAACTATGCATTATGACATTTACTGATAAAGTGGGGTGTGTAATTCATAGATGTTGTGGTTGTAACTGTCACAATGTTTGTATTTCTTTTTCAGATTTGAGTGATATGCACCTTGCTGACTCAGGGACTGAAGTTTCAAGTCAGTAATTCAAGGGTTTTATGCAGTGCAAGAGAGGATGTGGCAACTATAAATCATTTCTACAAAACAAGTAAACAAACAGCAAGACACCACCACCCCACCCCACCCTGCATATTAAAAAAGGGTAGAAACTTATTGCATAAAAATACTTGGTAAAGGTTGTGGTTTAAGGAAACCAGCACCATAAGTCTTAATGTATTTGGGATTTCATTTAGAGTTCTCACCCAAGAACTATCTTCTGCTCTACATATTTATCCAACCCTGTGTTGCAAAGGAGAATAACTGGAGGGTGTCATTTTTTACCTAGCATCCTGCTAGAAGAATGAATGCCCAAAATTAGATTCAGCAGGCAGCTGTCAGAAGAGATTTAAACAATTTGTCTGCTTCATGAAGTATATAGATGCTTCCTATTTTTTCTTAAAAACTCTCCATCATTGCATTAATTAAACCTTAACTGGGCAACAAGGAATGCCAGAAGAATTTTGAGTGAGGATGGAGGCACTTACCCAGCAAGAGATCCATCTTTCACTTCTTGTTCTGCTGAATATTTAACAGCTTAAAGAACAATAGAATAGCTTCAGTGATTGTGAACAGGATGGGGTCTTCAAACCTGTACTCACTCTCTTTAACCGATTTAATATTTATTAAGTGGGGAAGCATTCTGGGAATGTTTAAAGAGTTATTTTACTAAAATTCTAAATGCCTTCCAAGCTATTTTAAATATATATATTTAATTGTAGCCACCACTAGCATTATATTAGCTATAATAAATTACTTAAATGTTTTTAAAAGTGCGTGCCTCTATATCAAAGTCTCTCCAGTCATCAACAAATCTGGTCTAAAGTGATGGTGAATAAATGACCATGCATTCAGACTTTACATTGAAATGAAAAGTTATGAACTATGATTGCCTCAAATAATTAGCAACCATAATAACAAGTTTGCTGAATAAGACCTCCCCTGCAGTTACTAAATAATAGTGATAATGAATTCCGCCTTTTACAACTTTGTCTGTATAAAACACAGCTTGTCACATCTCTTGAATATAACAGCACAACATTTTGGATTAACACTTTATGTATCCCTTCGCCTGATATTCATGAAGTAGCTAACAAGCAAAATTATTGACATGTTACATTGAGGAGTATAAAGAAGTGTCCTGGTTCCAGTTAGGACAGAGTTAATTTTCCTCATAGTAGCTGGTAGGGTGCTATGTTTTGGATTAGGATGAGAAGAGCGCTGATAACATGCTGATGTTTTAATTGTTGCAGAGCAGTGTTTACACCAGGCCAAGGACTTTTCGGCTTCTCGCTCTGTCCTGCCAGAGAGCAGGCTAGGGGTGCAGCAGGAGCTGGGGAGGGGACAGACCCAGGACAGCTGACCCAAACTGGCCAAAGGGGTATTCCATACCATCTGACGTCATGCTAAACAATATATAGGGGTGGCTAGCCGGGGGGGGGGGGGGGGGGGCGCCGGCTGCTCGGGGATAGGCTGGGCATCGGTCAGCGGGTGGTGAGCAATTGCATTGTGCATCACTTGTTTCTTACACATTATTATTATTAATACTATTATCATTATCACTATTATTATTATTGTTATTATTATATTCCTGTCTTAATAAACTGTCTTTATCTCAACTCACCGGCTTTACTTTCCTGTTTCTCTCCCCCATCCCAGAGAGGGAGGGGGGAGGGTGAGCGAACGGCTGTGTGGTGTTTAGCTGCCAGACGGGTTAAACCACAACAGTCCTTTTGGCGCCCAACGTGGGGCTCGAAGGGTTGAGATATCGACAGATTTGACCTGAGTGTGTTAAACTAAAATTGGTATAAGTATTGGACCTGCTTAATAGTTGCTAGTCACGATGTTGATTGCCTTAATCTCCAGTCTGCTGTGCCTGTTTTCCAAATTGAGTTTTATAGCGCGTTACTTTCTGTATGTGCTCCCTGTTGCACTGTTTATCCTTTCCAGGCCCTGGTTTAAGATTCTTATAGTACTGTGCGGTGTAACAATGGCTTATGAAATGATGAAATATCTGGTCATGACTCTAACCTGGTATTTGTACTCAGCACTGACGTCGACTCTATACTTTGGAAACCATATCTCGGAAACTATTAGCAATTACACCTATTGCCTTTTTTTCGTTAGGGAGACAATCTGTGAAGGGGACGGGAAGACATGTTTCCCTACCTGTTCACTCTCCCTTTCTCCTTCACCACCACCCTCTTATTCCCCGAGCTAGTTACGGTGGTTCTCCGAGATGTTGAATATCCTTGGGATACTCAGACCAGCCTGCTCTTGTTGTTATGTCTCCTGAATGCGCTTCAGGTTTTGTTGAGGGTTAAACAACTACTTAGGAATCTCATCCGGAGATCTGTCTTGAGGCGGGATAGTTGCGAGTGGCAGGGAGTGTGGGAGGATATGGGCAGGTTTCTAGAGCAGTGGTCACCTCCAGTGTTTTGGACATTCACCCCTGAACAACTGCAAAATCCTAAAAAGCTGGCAGAATGCTTGAAAAAAAGGTGTCATGACTCTGGCAGTTCCAAAGTGACACAAATCTCTGTAGCGTGCTGGGGTCTGGCTTGTGCCTATCGAGCTGCAATTGATGCTACTATCAACCTAGCGACAGACCCTGCAGCTGCTCCAGTTCCAGCTCCTGCAGCCGCTCCAGTTCCAGCTCCTGCAGCCACTCCAGCTCCTGCAGCTGCTCCAGCTCCTGCAGCCACTCCAGCTCCTGCAGCCGCTCCAGCTCCTGCAGCCGCTCCAGCTCCAGCTCCCGCAGCCACTCCAGCCCCTGCAGCAGCTCCAGCTCCTGCAGCTGCTCCCACTCCTGTGTCTGGGTCAGAGAAACGAGCTGTAGCAGTGCAAGTTGACCCCGCAGAGGGTATTCCAACCCCTGTGGCAGACCCTGTGGCTGGGTCAGAGAAACGAGCTGTAGCAGTGCAAGTTGCCCCTGTAGACAAGGTGAAAAAATGGTATAGAGACTCAGGTCATTTAGAACGCAGACAGTCTTCTGCTAGGTCTGGGCATAGAGAAGACGAGGCTGGGCTATCAGAGGTGCAGGAGGATGAAGATGAGGATGAGGATGTCGAAAAATCAACAGTAACTACCCGAACCCTATACCAGCGTGAGCTACGAGATGTGCGAAAAGATTTTGGTTGCTGTACAGGTGAGCAGCTTGTCACCTAGCTGCTCCGGTGCTGGGACACCGGAGCCAATTATGTGGAATTAGAGGGCAAGGAAGCCAGGCGGCTGGGATCCCTTGCTAGGGACGCATGTATTGACAAAGCAATTGGAGATGGAGCACGATCTCGCAGCCTCTGGAGGCGTCTCCTGTCAGCTGTGCAGGAAAGGTATCCCTTCAAGGAAGAACTTGTATGTCTACCAGACAAATGGACCACCATGGAGAAGGGAATTCAGTACCTGAGGGAATTAGCCATACGGGAAGTAATTTATAAGGACCTAGATGACGCACAAACATCCACAGATCCAGATGAAGTCCAGTGTACACGACCCATGTGGCGAAAGTTTGTACGGAGTGCACCATCATCATATGCCAGCTCATTGGCAATAATAACCTGGAAAGAGGATCAGGAACCCACAGTGAATGAAGTGGCTAAAATACTCCGGCAGTACAAAGGAAATTTCTCCTCTTCCCTACAGGCCTGAGTCTTGGCTGTGGAGAAACTCTCTGAAGAGTTCCACCAGCTAAAAGAGAATACTTTGGAGAAACTTTCTGAAAAGATCCACCAACTTAAAGAGAATTTATCTTCCCCTCCACCTGAACGAACCAGTGTCCACCAGCTAAAGGAGAATACTTTGGGGAAACTGTTTGAAGAGGTCCACCAACTTAAAGAGAGATTATTTTCCTCCCCACCTGTACAAACCAGTGTCTCAGCTATTAGGGGTAAACGTTCATCTGTGCAAGAAAGACAATATGGTGGGCACACACACCGCGCCACCCTGTGGTTTTACCTACGTGACCATGGAGAGGACATGAGAAAATGGGATGGAAATTCTACTGTGACCCTAGAGGCACGGGTACGTGAATTGCAAAAGAAAACAATTGGGAAAAAGGGGTTCTCTGAAAAGTTTGCTGCTCCAACTTCCAGCAGGCAGTCCTTTAAACACAGAAACGAAGATTCTGACCAGGACTAGAGGGGCCCTGCCTCCAGCCAGGGGGAGGAAAGGGACAATTGAGTTTATTGGACTGTGTGGATTCGATGGCCTGGCACGTCAGACGCACAGAAGTATAAGGCTTTAGTAGACACCGGTGCACAATGTACTCTAATGCCATCAAGCTATAAAGGGCCAGAGCCCATCTGTATTCATGGTGTGACGGGGGGATCCCAGCAGTTAACTGTATTGGAGGCTGAAGTGAGTCTAACCGGTAATGAGTGGCAAAAGCACCGTATTGTGACTGGCCCAGATGCTCCGTGCATCCTTGGCATAGACTATCTTAGAAGAGGATATTTCAAGGACCCAAAAGGGTTCCGCTGGGCTTTTGGCATAGCTGCCTTAGAGACAGAGGACATTAAACAGTTGTCTACCTTGCCCGGTCTCTCAGAGGACCCTTCTGTTGTGGGGTTGCTGAGGGTTGAAGAACAGCAAGTGCCGATCGCTACCACAACTGTGCACCGGCAGCAATATCGCACCAATCGAGACTCCCTGATTCCCATCCATAAGCTAATTCATCAACTGGAGAACCAAGGAGCGATCAGCAAGACTCATTCACCTTTTAATAATCCCATATGGCCAGTGCGAAAGTCTAATGGTGAGTGGAGACTAACAGTGGACTATCGTGGCCTGAACAAAGTCACGCCACCACTGAGTGCTGCAGTGCCGGACATGCTAGAAGTCCAGTATGAACTGGAATCAAAGGCAGCCAAGTGGTATGCCACAACTGATATCGCTAATGCATTTTTCTCCATCCCTCTAGCAGCACAGTGCAGGCCACAGTTTGCTTTCACTTGGAGGGGAGTCCAATATACTTGGAATCGGCTGCCCCAGGGGTGGAAACATAGCCCTACCATTTGCCATGGACCGATCCCGTCTGCGCTGGAGCAGGGGGAAGCTCCTGAACACCTGCAGTACATCGATGACAAATAACAAATTTGCTGAATAAGACCTCCCCTGCAGTTACTAAATAATAGTGATAATGAATTCCGCCTTTTACAACTTTGTCTGTATAAAACACAGCTTGTCACATCTCTTGAATATAACAGCACAACATTTTGGATTAACACTTTATGTATCCCTTCACCTGATATTCATGAAGTAGCTAACAAGCAAAATTATTGACATGTTACATTGAGGAGTTTAAAGAAGATACCTGCTTCAAAATTCAGAAGTGTTGGTGAGTTAAGATACAATTTTCTTTTAGAAGAATGAAACTTTATATAAGCATGCCTAACTTAAAATAAAACTAATACAAAGTCACAGGTACTGCTTCATAATAAATAGTAGGAAACTTGATAAATAGTGTGTATATATATATAAATAAATATATAAATATTTATACATTTATATATAAATGTATAAATATATACATAAATATATGTATATAAATATATACATATGTATATAAATGTATAAATATGTATATAAATATATACATATATATATAAACTTCATAATAAATAGTAGGAAACTCCACTTCTAGGAGGAGGTGGAGAGGTTGAGCGCCATCAGGGAGTGTAAGTGGAAGATAGACTAGTGGAGCAACGCCCTGCAAGGCCTGAAGGAGAGGTACCGGGGTGAGACACCCCAAATGGGGATGGACCCCCTGCCCTGTCACTGTCGGGCTGAGGGAGGGGACCTAGGAGTTGAGGAGGAATGGAGACAGGTCTCTGCTCAACCTCACAGGCAATGTCCCCCCCACCAGCCCCACCTTCCCACGTGCCCTTACACAACAGATTTGAGGCCCTGGAGCTTGAGAGACCGGTGGGTGAGGATGAGGTAGAAAGTCTACCCAGGAGGATGCCTAGGACGAGGAAGTCGACTCCACGCCTCAAGACTGCCTCCACCAAGAAAGATAGAAGGGTAATCGTTGTAGGCGACTCCCTTCTCAGGGGAGCAGAGGGCCCTATTTGTCGACCTGACCCTACCCGTACGGAAGTCTGCTGCCTCCCTGGGGCCAGGCCTGTTTAGCATGACACCAGGTGGTATGGAATACCACTTTGGACAGCTTGAGTCAGCTGTCCTGGGTCTGTCCCCTCCCAGCTCCTGCTGCACCCCCATTTTGCCCGCCGGCAGGACAGAGCAAGACGCTGAAAAGTCCTTGACTTAGTGTAAGCACTGCTCTGCAACAATTAAAACATCAATGTGTGATCAACATTCTTCTCATCCTAAACCCAAAACATAGCACCCTACCAGCTACTAGGAGGAAAATTACCTCTATCCTAGCTTAAACCTGGACAACTGATCATAGAGAAAACATTCTAACTGTTCCTTGTTATAGAAGCATGAGCTTTATTTTGTTTCACAGAAACAAAATCTTCTGATTTTATTCCCTGCTATAATAACATAAGATACATTAGCTGGGGAAGACTTCTGCTCTGTAACTGAGTCAAACAGTTTGTTGGGAAGTACTTTGGAGGTACTCAGATTCTTAAGAAGTAGATGAAAAGAAAATAAAGATGTTGTCCCATTCTGTCACATCTCAAAAGAAAAACTTAGGAAAGAAAGGAAGAAAAAAGAAATGTGTTTCATTCACTCCAGCAGTGAGAGTGAACTAAAATAAAATGTTAAGAATAGAATACAAATATGTTTAGTACTGGGGCTACACACCAGTAATTCTTTCAAAGAATCATAGAATCATTGAATCACGTATGTTGGAAGGAGACTGTAGAGTCCACCCAGTAAAACCTTCAGTTCAAAGCAGATCCAATTCAAGTATGTTGCCTTGTCCAATTAAGTCCAGACTGTCTCCAAGGGTAGAGATTCCACCAACTCTTTCAGATACCTCTTTGTGTTTGATTCCCCTAATAGTGAAACAAACAAACAAACAAACAAACAAATTTTTCTTATATTGAGACATTTCAGCTAGTGTTTGCGTCCTCTTGTCCTTCTGTAGTGCAACTCTCAGAGAAGTCTGGCCTCATTTTCTTTATACCCATCCAATAAACAATTGTAGACAGCAAGATGTTTTCCACTGAAATCTCTCTCAAAGCTGAAAAAAAACCAAACATCTCAGCTTCTTATATGATACATGCCCTGGCTGCCTGACCATCTCATTGACTCTCTGCTGGAATTGATCTACTACATTCATTTCATACTTGTCCTGGACTGGACACAGCACTCCGGCTGCAATCTCACCAGTGTTGGATAAAGGGGAAGGACTATCTGCCCCGACCTGTTACAACACCCTTCCTAATGCAGATCCTAATGCTGTTGGCATCTCCCAACAGGGAGCATAGCTGGCTGATGTTCAGCTTGTCCACCTATACTCCCAGATCCTTTTCTGAAAATCCGCTTTCTAGCCCCACACAGCCCTCACTCTTGCAGGAGGTTAACTCTGCCTCAGTGGTAACTGCAGATCTGTTTAAATTTCGGTAAGATAAGCTACTTAGATTTTCATGAGAATATACTACAGCTTTTCACAGTCAGCTCAGTTTTGACTCCTCTAAATTATTTTGTATCTTCAGCCAACTTATAATACACTGAAGAACCCAACTTCCAAGACAGGCTATCACAGAACTCATTTCCATTAACTCTTAGTAAGAAAACTGATGAACTGATTTTGTTCTTTGATATTTTACTACATTATTAGTCCATGAAAAGGTGCATTTAGCTGACAGTGATTAAATTCTTTAAACATTTCTGATTACCAGATTTGCTGAGGACATAAAAATAAAAATATTTAACAAAATACCCATCCACTTCTTGACTTCTCCAAAAATCTTTAATAGCCTTTACAGAGGGGAGTAATCTTAAGATTCCTTAAGATCCTTAAGAACCTGTATCAGTCTTTCCCAGGATAATAGTTTTGTCTATATCACTATTTACCTCATTATGTATTGTAGTTTCTACAGGTTCACACAAGTCAAACTTACCAATCTGTAGTGCCTCAGGTGTTCTTTATAAACTTTTAAAAAATGTTGTCACTTCACTATCTTTGTTTCCTCTGTTATTAAAGTTTTTAACAAATATATTTTTCCATTGTATTTCTGACATACTCTCCCACTATTATTTTACGTGTTCAGCTGATCCTTGTTAGTATCCTCTTAACTTCTTTTCCCTTTTAAACTGAAATGCTGTTGTTATATTTGCTTTTGCTATTGTTGTATTTTTCCTTCCACAAATATGTTTAATCAAGTAACACAGTAGCATTGTGTAAACAAATGTATTATATTATT
Organism: Anser cygnoides; assembly: GCF_040182565.1. NCBI lineage: Eukaryota > Metazoa > Chordata > Aves > Anseriformes > Anatidae > Anser > Anser cygnoides. The sequence goes on along the minus strand of NC_089873.1, from coordinate 161,407,360 downwards.
TATAGCCTGTACCTTGTTTTATACATTCAGGATCTGCTTCTTCTCTTACTCTGTTCCAGAAATCAATCTTTCAGTAGAGAATAAATATGAAGAGATTTTGCACAATACTCCTCCTGACATTTTCTCAGACTAGTGGAGGGCACTAGTAAAACTCCATTAATATGAAGGCCCTATAGCCTAAGAGTATAATGAAGAGAGGTGTATTCGGTCTTTGTCACACAACAGGGACCTGTCTCATAAACACTACAGTCCCTCTAAATGTTTGAGTATGATCTTTCCTGTGGGAATGAATGCAGAAATAGACAGTGCTTTAAGAGTATGTCTTGTTCTGAAAATGGACCTCATAAAATGGAGACAAGGCAGAAATGATGGTCAAGAACCATTTCACTGCAAAAGGGTATAATAAGAAAAGGAGGAAGCCATAAGAACATACAGAGACACAAACATAACCACTAAATGATGAGAGAGGCAGTAACAGAAAAAACAAACCTAGTCAATCACACTAATTGACAAGGGTATGCGGAGTGTATGAACATTTACATCACAGATGTCTGACTGAGGAACTTATCAAATGGAATACTAAGGGAAATGGTTGATGTAGTTGCCAAGCCTCTCTCCATCATATTTGACAAGTCCTGGCAGGTGAAGTCTTTCAGGTGAAGTCCCTGGTGGCTGGAAAAAGGGAAACACTGCTCCCATTTTTAAAAAGGATAGAAAGGAGGACCTGGGGAACTACAGACCTGTGAGCCTCATCTCTGTGCCTGGAAGGATCATAGAACAGATCCTCCTGGAAGCAATGTCAAGGCACATGAAAAACAAAGAGGTGATCCAAGACACCCACCACAGTTTCACCAAGAGCAAATCATGCCTGACCAATCTGGTGGCCTTCTGTGATGGAGTGACTGCATCACTTGACAAGAGAAGACCAAGTGATGTCATCTACCTGAATTTCTTCAAGGCCTTTGACACAGTCCCATGTAACATCCTGATCTCTAAGTTGGAGGTATATAAATTTGAAGGTGGACCATTCAGTGGATAAGGAATTGACTTGAAGGCTGCACCCAGAGAGTAGTGGTTAATGGCTCTATGTCCAGGTAGAGGCTGGTGAAAAGTGGTATCCTTAAGGGGTCTGTCTTGGGACTGGTACAGTTTAATATCTTTTGGGGATATCAGTGGGATTGAGTGCACCCTCAGCAAGTTTGCAGATGACAGAAAGCTGAGTGGGTCACAAGCTGAGTGAGTTGATACAACAGGAGGAAGGGATGTCATCCAAAGGGACTTGGACAAGCTTGAGAAGTGGGCCGACGTGAACTTAATGAGGTTCAACAAGTCTAAATGCAAGGTGTTATGCTTGGATCAGGGCAATCCCAGACATGTATACAGACTAGGAGAATAACTCATTGAGAACAGCCCTGCAGAGAAGGACTTGGGTGATCTGGTAGATGAAAAGCTTAACATGAGCCAGCAGTGCGTGCTTGCAGCCCAGAAGGCCAACTGCATACTGGGCTGCATCAGCAGGGGGGTGGCCAGTGGGTCTAGGGAGGTGATTGTTCCCCTCTGCTCTGCTCTTGTGAGGCCCCACTTGGAGTACTGAGTCCAGGTTTGGAGCCCCCAGCACAGGAACGATGTAGACCTGTTAGAGCATGCCCAACGAAGGTCTATGAAGATGATCGGAGGGCTGGATCACCACTCCTATGAAGAAAGGCTGAGAGCATTGGGGCTGTTCAGCCTGAAGTAGAGAAGGCTCTGAGCTGACCTTATTGTAGTCTTTCAATGCTTAAAGGCGGCTTATAAAAAAGATGGAGAGGAATTGTTTTTTTCAGGCAGATAATGATAGGACAAGGGGGAATGGTTTCAAACTAAAAGAAAGGTGATTTAAATTAGAGGTTAGGAGGACATCCTTCACTCAGAGGGTGGTGAGGCACTGGAACAGGTTGCCCAGAGAAATTGTGGATGCCTCATCCCTGGAGGAGTTCAAAATCAGGTTGGACAAGGTCCTGGGAAACCTGGTCTAGTGGGTGGCATCCCTGCCTATGGCAGGGGGGTTGTAACTAGATGATCTTTAAGGTCCATTCCAACCCAAGCCAATCTATGATTCTCTCATGCTATGGAAAGGTGGAAACTATAAGCAAAACATCCATAGACACAAACCTGACAGAAAGACACAATGGAGACAAAAACAAGAGACAAACCCCTTCAGTCACACTAATTGATGAGCAATCAAGAAACTGCAGACACACATGGACATTGTTAGCATGCAAAACTGAGGGTCCAGGATGTTGGAGGGTTTTGGTGGAGTTGTTCAAATTGAAGAGGGAATGTGTAGAGGAAGGGGAAGCAGGGAGAAACAAATGGAGTTAGACAGAAAAGGTAAAATTTTACCCAGTGTAAAATGTGTATGATTAGTATACTTGACTAACACAAGCATTGTGCCTCATCTCTGCAGTCTGTCCCAGCTTCCTATTACATCTTTTCTTTGCTATTGCTCTGTGTAATCTCACTCTCTATCCCATTTGTATGTCAACGCTTCAAGGACTCAGAAACAGGTAAGAATTTCCACTTCCCATAATTTTCAGTTTAGGCAGGAGAAAATGAAGAGGGATAACATTCATCTGGTCCATCTTTAACAATCCTAGGCAAATAATGTACTAAATATATGATTATAAGTAATTTTGGTAATGTACTTTTAGCACTATCTCCTACTAGTGATTTCTGTGTACAAGGGAATAACAAATAGTAACATTAAAAAAAAAAAAAAAAAAGTAGTGGTGGGGAATAAGGGATATATAGTATAAAACTGCCTGAGAATCAAAATGCAGGTAGCATCAGTAAATGTTCTAATGTGATGCATATTAATAGATCAATCTTCAGACTTGGTGCATGGTATTTGTAACACTGACTAGATTCTCTCCTGAGTCTTCTTTTCTACAAGCTAACCTATCTTGGCTTTCTCAGTCTGTCCTCATATGAGACATACTCCAACCCATCTATTATTTTTGTGACTCTTTGCTGGACGAGCTCCCTAATGTCCATGTTTGTCTTGTATTGGGAAGCCCAGAACTAGACACAGCACTCCAGGTACTCATATTCCTCACCAATGCTGAGTACAGAGGAAGGATCACCTCCCTCCCCATGATGTCAACACTAACGGATTGTAATGGATTCCAGAAGACTGTCAGCCTTCTTTGCTTCAAGGCTGGCTTATATTCAGCTTTCTGTCCAGCAGAACCCATACATCCTTCTTTGCCAGCCTACTTTCCAGCCTGTTCTGGTGCACAGGATTATTCCTCCCAGGAGGAGGAATTCACATTTTCATTTGTTGCAATTTGTGAGATTCCTGTTGGTAGATCTCTCCAGCCTGTCAAGGTTTCTTTCAATGGTATCACACCTATCTGGCGTATCCTCACAGTTTTGCATTTTCCATTACCTTGCTGAAGGATCACACTGGCCCATCATCCAGCTCATCAGTAAAGATGTTGAACAGTATTAGATTCAGTGTCAACCCCTTTAGTACACAAATTAGTGACTGGTCTTGACTGGCTTTGGTGCTACTGATATCACTGAGAATGCAGTTCAGCTAGCTGTCAGTCTATCTCCTTGTTCATTTATGTATCCTGTGCTTCATCAGTTTACCTATGAATGTACAAGTACAATGTACATAGTACAGAGTACATAATACAATTTAAGTCATCTAACATGGGACACTGCTGAAAGCTGTACTGAAGCTGAGATAAAAAACATCCATTTCTATCCCCTCATGGACTGAGCCAGTCACTCAATCATAGGAGCCATCAGGTTGGTTAAGCATAACTTGCCATTCATAAATCCATACTGAATGGTCTCCATCACCATGGTGTCCCATTCTCTGGAGACAGTCAAGGCCCGTCTGGATGCCTAGCTGTGCAACTTGCTGTAGGGAACCTGCTTTGGCAGGGGGTTTAGACCCGATGATCTCCCGAGGTCCCTTCCAACCCCTACAATTCTGTGATTCACCTTCTTGCCCTTCATGTGTTTGGAAATGGTTTCCAGAACTATTTACTCCATCACCGTCCCAAGAATCAAGGTGAGACCGACTTTCCTAGTGTTCTCTGGATCTTCTTTCTCACTTTTTTTTTTTTTTTTTTGAACAAAAGAGTGATTTTTATTTTCTTCCATTCTTTAGGAACTCCTCCCATTTGTCATGATCTTCCAAAGATAATCAAGAATGGTTTGCAATGGCATTGGGCAGCTTTCTCAGCCCTCATGGGCACATTCCATCAGGTCCCCTAAAATTCTGTGTGTCCAATCTGTTTAAATGTTTCCTACTGAATGTGAGTCTTGCTCCAGATTTTCACTCAGATCTCAAAGGCCTTGGGATTCTTACCTAGGACAAAGATGAAGGAGACATGGAATCCTTTAGTCTTTTTCAGGTCCTTTGTCCCATGCCTCATTCAGCAGAGCCTACATTTTCACTAGGCTTTATTTTACTTGTACAACTTAATAATATGCTGACTCTGGTGCGGTTGATGAAAGCAGTTCCCTATTAAAGCACAAAGAAATGTTTTCAGAGTTGGTAGGTGAACAAAACTCTATTTTTTTATTTTTATTTTTTTTCTGCTTCATTAGATTTCAGGGTCTTTACATCTTTTTAGATCTGTGTTGGGTTTGTTTGTTTTAGGAAATGTTCTTCTGCTCATGACTTTGCTGTACATTTAAAGTGTTAAAGTATACATAACCAGTGACAAAGAAGATTAGGGAGGTTTCTTTAGATAGGGAGAAGACTAGCAAGATATGTCCAGGGCATCTGCATTTACATTGCATTTACATTCATACCAACAAAATACATTGTTATATCATGCAGGTAACAACAGTATGCCACTGTAATATACTCCTTATTAAAAAAAAAAAAAAAGAAAAGAAAAAAAAAAGAATAAATTGAATAAAGGAAAAAAAAATAAAGAGAATAGAGGATGGATTTTTGTTTGTTTGTCTGTTATAGCTTATTTCTAGCTGATTCCATTTGTAGCCAATTTCCTGGAAATATGTTTATGAAATTCATTGTACTATGTATAGCCTAAAGTTAGAATATTACTTTTTTTCTCAGTTATTGTGAACTATAAACTTTTTTTTTTTTTGAACAATCTAAAATAACTTTTAAGTGCAATGAATGGATGATTGGGTTTCCATTTTATATAAAAACTGTTGTGATAGCACAGTTTAATTTCAGATCTTGTTCTGAAGGGAGAACAACAAAGTCCTTTAACAAAGGTGATTAGAACTTCAGATTTATTACATTTCTTTACTGTGTTTTCCTTTTAGAGGGTTTTTTAGCTATGCTGAAGGACTAAGGTGGCTAGGAATACAATTAAATTAACATAATTTCAGACATCTCTAATGTAATTTTCAAAATCTTTAAAATATTTTAATGGTAAATGGGAAGGTTTAGGACATTTTAAGAAACAATTTGGATGACCACATGTACAAATCTAATTTGGGAAGGGATGAATCATGCCCTAGAAAAGCTCATCTCTTTTTATTAACTCTAAAGGCAATCCGAGTTTTCAAAAAATCAGTCTTAAATCCAAAATCCTAGGTCAATATTAGAATCTATAGGTCTGTATCAAAAATAAGAAATATTAGGAAAAGAAAAACTTGGGAAATATAGGTCTATAGCAAAATGTGACTTCCATAATAAAATTTATTATTTCATCAATAAAATAAAAAAAATATCTTTTTCCTAATTGAGAGTGAAAGGGAAAGCTTTTCTGAAAACACAAAATCTTTTTCTATCTTCATAAGTTACAATAGAGCATTGTGCATTAAACAGATAATATAATTCAGATGTATTTGCATAAGCAAAAGGTACAAACCATGCAAATTTACAGATTATATGATCCATCATAATCACACCATAAACATATGAATCTTGGATTATTTTAAGCAAACATGTAGTTCATCCTTTGTTGAGGAAGTATACTTGAGTTTTGTTTATTTAATGTTCTTCTAAACATCTTCAGAGAGGAAGACCTCAAGAACTTTTAGGATTGCTTGTTCCAGTATTTCATAATCTATGCTGTAAAAAATCATAGAATCATAGACTCATAGAATCATTAAGGTTGAAAAAGACCTCCAAGATCATCTGGTCCAACCATCCCCCTACTACCAATATCACCCACTAAACCATATCCCTAAGTACCATGTTCAACCTTTCCTTAAACACCCCCAGGGATGGTGAGGCTACCACCTGCCTGGGCAACCCATTCCAATGCCAAACTACTGTTTCTGAGCAGAAATGTCTCCTAATTTCCAACCTGAACCTCCCCTGGTGCAACTTGAGGCCATTCCCTCTTGTCCTATTGCTAGTCATCTGCGAGAAGAGGATGTCCTACCGCCTCTCTCTCCCCCCAGCTCCCCACAACTTTCTTTCAGATAGTTGTAAAGAGCAATAAGGTCTCCCTTGAGCCTCCTCTTCCCCAAACTAAACCCCAGTTCCCTTAGCCACTCCTCATAAGACTTGTGTTCCTGACCCTTCACCAAATATTTTTCTTTGTTTCATCCCAACCCACATAATATTTTAATAACATAATTCTCTACTACTGCAAATGTTTTTGATTGCTTCATCTCGATCCCAAATGACCACCAAGAACAGTTATGTCATCAGTCTCCTTGTAATATTTTCTATATTGATAGAGAATTTCTAGATCTTCTCTTAATCTTTCATGTATATTTTCTTCAGCTCCTATTCTTTTTTCTTTTCTTCAGACCTCTAATACCTTCCTTAAGAGTTGGTGTCTGAAAGTCAACATAACAAGACATCATTCTTCCTTCCTGAACATCTTCACTATTAAGGAAATTGAGAAGGAAAGGAGAGGAAAGGACTGATTTATTATTAATTTAAGAACCTATTTTTACAGTTTTATAAAACACACTTATTACAGCCTGTGTCACCAACATCAGGCTGTAGAAAAATATTTTTCTTTTACTATTACTATTCACTATTACTATTTTTGCCTGACATGCAGCAATCCTATTAAACCATCTCAGAATGAGATTTACCTTTTTGTTCAAAACTACTTTTCAGTTCTCTATGACTTCCATATTTTTCTCAGCAACACTGATACGTAAACAGTTTGGTACCTGTATATTGGATTTGTCCTCTGAAGTATTTTATTGAATGTAATCTTATTGATTTGGGACTAGTTGTCCAAACCTTAATAAAATTTGGAAGTCATTTTTTTAAGTGTTTATAACCTCCCCAATTTCAGGGTCATGCACAGATTTCATAAGCACAATTTTTTATCAGTCAGCTAAATAAATAATACAATGACTAGTACTATGCTCAATAAAGATATCTTCAGGCCCCATTTGAAATGTATTACTAGTTAAATAGCAAGCCATATTTAATCTCTTACATTGATAATAATTTCCTGAAATAATTACACAGAAGTAAGGTGTTTTCTGTGAAGATAGTATATTCATCAGTAGGGAAGCTGGGTAGAAAAGGGGAATAAAGGAAATATTTACTGTGAATTTTGTGACCTATTTTATATATTGACAAATCTGTGGCCTACTTGAGAATTTAGAGAAGTCTATCAAGTGTCATAGGGGGAGGAAACAGAGTTTAAACTTCCTGTTTTACTGAACTTGAATATGGGCTGCAGAAGAGTGAAATAAGGTAGGCACAAGGAAAAACAGATTTTTGTATATGAACTTAACATGCATAAATCCTACTCACACAAGTCTTGTGCGAATAAATCTTGTCTTGTTCAGTAACCAGGATACTATTACAATAGTTACATTTTGCTGAATTTTCAAACATTGTTATCTCTTCTGGAAATGTGTTTTAAATCTTATCTGAGTAAGTTTGTTATAGTCATGTTCATTGTAGTTACTGTAATGGTTGTGATAATTTGTATGTTTCTCATTTATCAAATGAATTCATTATCTGTGCCATTATTCTGATTATTGTCAATCCTGTGTGTGTAGAATAAAATATCTTGAATTTTATATTTAAGGAAGAGTTTTGTTTGTTTGTTTGTTTGTTTGTTTGTTTCTGGAAAAAAAAAAAAAGGAGAAAAGTTTGTACTTACTTTGGTTTCTTTTTGCCATTCAAGAGTTGGTCTCTATAAATGAAATTAAATACATTATGTATATTATTATATATTATATATAATTGTCCTGGTTCCAGTTAGGACAGAGTTAAGTAGCTCATAGTAGCTGGTAGGGTGCTATGTTTTGGATTAGGATGAGAAGAGCGCTGATAACATGCTGATGTTTTAATTGTTGCAGAGCAGTGTTTACACCAGGCCAAGGACTTTTCGGCTTCTTGCTCTGTCCTGCCAGCGAGCAGGCTGGGGGTGCAGCAGGAGCTGGGAGGGGACAGACCCAGGACAGCTGACCCAAACTGGCCAAAGGGGTATTCCATACCATCTGACGTCATGCTAAACAATATATAGGGGTGGCTAGCCGGGGGGGGGGGGCCGGCTGCTCGGGGATAGGCTGGGCATCGGTCAGCGGGTGGTGAGCAATTGCATTGTGCATCACTTGTTTCTTACACATTATTATTGTTAATACTATTATCATTATCACTATTATTATTATTATTGTTATTATTATATTCCTTATATTCCTGTCTTAATAAACTGTCTTTATCTCAACTCACCGGCTTCACTTTCCCGTTTCTCTCCCCCATCCCAGAGAGGGAGGGGGAGGGTGAGCGAACGGCTGTGTGGTGTTTAGCTGCCAGCCGGGTTAAACCACAACAATAATACATATCATTATGCATATATATCTCCAAATATATATATCTTCTTAACTGTCATATGTTCAGACATAGCAAAACACAAAGCTTTGTGCACCAAGGATAAAAGTTAGGATGCAAACCACTAAGAAAGCTAAATAAATGGACAGCTCATCCTCTGAGACTAATGAAAGCTGTCCTTAACATCAGAGAGAATGTGAAGTTTCAGTAGCTATCCTTTCCAAAGAAGAGGAGAGAAGTTTTATAATAGTGGATGGTTAGATCAATGACAGACTGAAAAGAGACTAAATGAAATATTTAAGAGTTCTGTAAAGTACCAAAAATACAAAGTATGTTTTTAGTGATGATTTTTTAAAAGATTCATTAAATAATACTTACCTTATAAACTATTAAGGAAAGGTGGCATCTTGTATAAATACTGAAAATGCGAGAGGATTTGAAAGAGAAAATGGGCCCTAATTCATCTATGGGCTCATCAGCCAGCTAATTTGTGCATCTTCTGGAACGTGCTGAAATGTGTTAAAGTATTTTTAGTTTACACGTGATCTACTCAGCAGAAGAATGTATTTAGAAGTATCGAATTACTCTGTGCTCTTCGGTGCAAGCTAAAAACTCAGTTCATAACAGAACAGAAGCAGGATAAATGTAGAGACCTAGATTATTGCTACAGCCAAAACTATATAGGCACAGAACCTTCTCTTTCTAGTGATGTTTAAAGTTAAGTGAGAGCAGCTTTGAATTTTTGTGTGTGTTTAATAAATTAATCACTTTAGTAACAGTCCACGCTTAACAACATGTGGGGAGGTCTTAGCTGAGAGAGGTGAATTTAGCAAAAGCTAAAGCAGTTCTTGGAAGTTTAATTAACAACAGAACTATAAAGCAACAAAAAATAGGATATCTTGCATAATAGTGGACTTTTTCGTTGACATCAATAAATTACTGCAATAGTCTTCCCCTCCACTTTGCCGTAAGTTAAGAACAATGTCTAGCAGCAAAAAGAAAATTTCACACTGCAAGGAAAACAGTAAAGACAGCTTTCTCCTGCTGTGTCTGTAATTTAGGTTACCTTTTTGTTGTTATTGTTGTATCAAGACAAGACAAAATGTTGTCGTGTAGCTCAAACGAAAATAAAGTCAGAATCTGTTCACATAAAAATAATACAAGGAACACTCATGTTTATATTATCAAAATATGTCCCATGGTCTTCATTCTAAAGTCACACTGAAGGTCCTATTTATTAGTCTCACTTCTGTGAGACTAGCTCCTGGAAACATTACGCAGAAAATTATTCTGAGAATTTATTGAAAAATACCTGAATGACAATGTGGCCACTGGCCAGACCCAAACATGGGTTCACGAAGGGCAGGTCCTGTTTAATGAACTTGATTTTCTTTTATGACAAGGTCACCCACTAAGTTGACCAAGGGAAGCCAACTGATGTAATCTTTTTGGATATCAGTAAAGATTTTGACACTATTTCTCACAGTATCCCTCTGGACAAAATGTCCAGCATATAAATGTATAGTACAATGGGTGAAAAATGGGCTGATGGGTTGGACTCAAAGGGTAAATGAGGTTACATCAGGCTGATGGTCAGTCACTAGTGGGGTTCTGCAAGGTTCTGTTTTAGGGCCAGTTCTCTTTAATGTATTCATAAATGACTTGTATAAGACTTAAAGTTACACTGAGTAAGTTTGTGTGTGACACTAAATTGGGCAGAGCTGTTGACTCCGCCGAGGGTAGAGAGGCCTTGCAGAAGGATCTTGATGAATTAGTTGGTCAGTCACCTACCACATGTTGTTTAACAAGAGCAAATGCCAGATTCTGCACCTAGGGCAACCCTGTTTGAACATACAGACTGGAAGATGAGAGGCTGGAAAGCAGCCCTGCAGAAAGATATCTGGGAGTTTTGGTCTACAGCAAGTTGAATATGAATCAGCAGTGTGCCCTGGCAGCTAGGAGTGCCAACTGTATCCTGTATCAAGCACAGCATATCTAGTCAGTTGAGGGAAGTGGTTGTTACACTGTACTCTGTACTTGCTGATGGTGTGGCCTCACCTTAAGGTTCATAAGTACCATAAGCAGTTTTGGTCACTACAATATAAGAAGAACAGAAAACTACTAGGGAGGGCTACACAGATGGTGAAGGGTCTAGAGGGCAAGAGGAGAGGCTGAAGTAATTTGTTTTGTTTAGCCTAGAGAAGGGGAGACTGAGGGGAGACCTCATTGTGACATGCATCTTCCTCATGACGAGAAGTAGAAGATGATGCACTTTTCTCTCTGGTGACTAGTGATAGGACCCAGGGAAACAACATGAGGAGGTTCAGGTTGTATATTAAGAAAAGGTTCATCAATAAGAGGGTGGTCTGGCACGGGAACAGGCTCCCCATGGAAGTGGTCATGACACCAAGCCTGTCAGAGATCAAGAAGGACAACAGTCTCACGTAGTCTGTAGTCTGATGTAGTCTACAAACGTGTAGTCTGATTTTTCTGTGGTCCTGTGTGGAGACAGGAGTTGGATTTGATGATCCTTGTGGATCCCTTCCAACTCAGGACATTCTATGATTCTACAAATAAAACACACATTAGAAATTGAATGCTTCCTTTGATATTTTATGCATAAATACAACATGAATAGTACTAAAAGTGTTTAATTCTTTGTTCTGATGGATAGGAAAATATATATGTAGTCAAAGAGTCAAAAGGAATTTCATTACAAAATGATCAAAATATCTGGAAATTAATATCTAAATTGAGTGAGGTCAATATTTAGCTATTTAAATGCTTTCATTGATTGAGTTGATGACAAATTATTCCTCATGAGAGGAATAATTGTTAAAGAAAACCCCTCTAAACAAACAAACGTTTTCCTTTTCTCCTTAAAACTAACATTTCATTTGAAAAACTGAAATTCTCAGCTGATACTTTTTCCATTTGCTTATGATGATAATCCTTTTTTTCTTACAAAATCATTTTTATTCAGAATTCCTAATAATTCAGACAAACCCTTTTTCCTTAGGGAAACAAACAAACAAGCAAGCAAACCACACACACACACAAACAAAACTTAAAAAGCAAAGTATTGAAAAATCTCTTAAGGTGTTCTGAAATACCAAGAACTACCATTAAACCTGATGTTGTCAATTTCACCTCAAAGTACAGTCAGGTAAATATTTAAGTACAGACATAGCAGTCAAACTTCTTAAACTTATCGTTAACAATTCCACTTTTCCAAATCAATTTAATATGGATTCTAAAATATGGAATTTAAAATTATTTATATAAGTATTTAAATGCTAAATATAAATTTGCATATAAATAAGAAATGTATAGAACCACTAGTAAAATTATATAACTACAAAAATATGTAAATATTTTCATATATAGGATACATAACTATATGGTACATAATTTATACAATTTATATTTGTAATTATAAAAAGTATATTGTATGTGTGATATATTTTAATTTATTTATAATATTTGAATTTATTACCAGTATATAAATTTATACAACCTCTAAATATAATATAGTATATACATGTATAATACATTTATTTATTATAAATTCAGTCCTGTAATGTTGTGTAAACGATATACATATTCTACATTGGTTCTGGTGAATGTAATGGGAATGTACGTGGACTGACAATTTACGAGAGACTCAGCTTGGAAAGCAGCATATCAAATTTTAAAATATTTCTAGTGACCTAAATTACATCGAAGCTGGATTTTGAAACAATGTTGAATAAATTGTGAAACAATTGAAAAGTAGAATCAAACACCAGTCCCAGTCTGGGACCAGTAGGTAAGTAAACAAATATTTAAGTATGTGCTTAAGTTCTTCTTTTAAGGTTTCTTACCTGTTTATTCATACTAGCTTACTAAAAGGCTCATATGTAAACTTTCAGCTTAAACAAGGACATAAATGGGTATATTTATTCTGTATAGTTCTGCTCTTGTATCTCTGAATAAAATTTTAAGTTATTTGTAATTTTTATTTAAGCCAATAAAGTGAAGATAGCCATAGGTTGTAGACTATAGTGTACAGCAGTGTCATAGAATGCTATTTACAAAGAAAAAAAAATTGTTTATTGCTGTCACAAGGAACAGCCTACAGCTGGGGAATTATACTTCATTTAATTTATTGTCATCCAACACAAAATGCTGATCACTGATTGAAAGAGAGAGAGAGAGAGAGAGAGAGAGAGAGAGAGAGAGAGAGAGTTTAGACAAATACTTAGATTAAAAAAAAATTTCTATGCCCTCACCAGTCTCAATTTTATTTATTTTCACCACAGTTTATACTCAGTCTCTTCCAATTTGTCCTGTGATGTGATGTGTGATGTATGAAGTTGAGATGGTACATGTCTCTGCCCTTAATGATTGCTGCTCTATTCCTTATTGTCACTGGGCCTGGGCTGCTCATGGCTACAGTCCCTCAGGGCTGTCCTTGCTCTGAGCCAGTGTGGTTTGCCAGTGTATCACTGGCAGTGATCAGTGCCTTTAGGGACTTCATGGAGTGCCTCCCCAGAGTGTCCAACCAACCCCTAAATACAGCCTGCTGCCAGTGACAGATGTGCTTAAGCCGGGGCTCGGGCTGCTTCTCTGATCAAATTAAGCTTGGTACTGTATAGCTAAGTTTTGGTGCACAATGAATATTTCCTGTTGTTGTTTTCGTTTGTCTCAAGGCAGGTTGGATCCTATTTCAACTAGCACACTCCAGCTCATGACCTTCCCACCAGAGGTCACTATTAGAGCATACTGCTGCTTATAAACATATACCTGCTACAAACTCCACCCTTTGTTCATATGAAACACACATTTAAGACTAAATTCTGATTGTTAATATAGTAACTGTTTGAACATTTATGCATCTCAACTGTGAACAAACAAGTGCTGAGAATCATTTCAAAGTGTTATTCCTAACATGGTTATTTTAACATGAATTCTCTTCTCCATTTAATCTTTAAATCTATATCTATTCCATTGTTTCACTTTTTTCTGATTCATTTGTAGGAATGATTTTGTGTTAAGGTGTTTAGCAAAGAGGGTGATTTCATGATTCAATTTTTTACTGTATATATTTTTCTCTTAATGCTTTGAACTGAACAAATGAAACATACAAATGAACAAGGAACAAACAATAATTGAGATACAACATACATCAGTCTTTTTTTTTTTTAATATTTTATTTTTTTTATTCCATGGCTTTGGAAACTTTCCATTTATGGAATATTGGTTTATAATCACAAATTCTCTATTTTTTTATTTTTTTTTTATTTTTAACCAGGTTTTACAATTTAGATTCCTGACACTCAGTTCTGCAGTGCAATTGATGTTATTTCTGGATTCATTCCTGAGATTAATTTTTGCAGCATTTTTATTGGCTTTGTTTGCTTTCACTTCAACATTTTAGCAAATTGCTTTGAAGTTAGTTTAACCTTGATTTTTCAGAACTCAATTATTTCACTAGTTTTATTTTCTTGGATAGCTGTTCTTAATTCTGTGGAGAGGTACAGATTTGTGGGTAAAGTAGCAAGAGGTGGTGATTAATTAGGATATAACAGAAAGTGTGGGACCTGAGCATGATGTAAATAGTATGGAAAAAGGGGTGGATATTGTTCTGTTTTCAGTTGGGATGGAGTTCATTTTCCTCACTCACAGTGGCTGGTATGTGCCATGTTTTGGATTTAGGAGTAAAATAATGCTGATAACACACTGATGTTTCAGTTGCTGCAGAGCAGTGTTTAAACTGAGTTAAGGAGCTTCTCCTACTGCTCTGCCAGCAAGGAGGCTGGGGGTGCACAAGAATCTGAAATGGAACACAGCAAGGACAGGTGACCCAGACTGGCCAAAGAGATCTTCCATAACATATGATATTATGCAGAACAATTGTTCTGGTTTCAGCTAGGATAGAGTCAATTTTCCTCCTAGTAGCTGGTATGGTGCTGTGTTTGCGATTTAGAATGAGAATGTTGATAACACACTGATGTTTTAATTGTTGCAGAGTAGTGCTTACACCAGGCCAAGGACTTTTCGGCTTCTCGCTCTGTCCTGCCAGCGAGCAGGCTGGGGGTGCAGCAGGAGCTGGGAGGGGACAGACCCAGGACAGCTGACCCAAACTGGCCAAAGGGGTATTCCATACCATCTGACGTCATGCTAAACAATATATAGGGGTGGCTGGCCAGGGTGGGAGGGCCGGCTGCTCGGGAATAGGCTGGGCATCGGTCAGCGGGTGGTGAGCAATTGCATTGTGCATCACTTGTTTTGTACTTTATTATTTTCATTATCATTATCATTATCATTATCATTAATTATCCTTTCTTTCCTGTCCTAATAAACCGTCTTTATCTCAACCCACAGGTTTTCATTTCTTTCTCATTCTCTTCCCCACATCCCAGAGATAGAAGGGGAAAGGGAGAATGATCTTGTGTGTGCTTAGCTGCCAGCTGGGTTAAACCATAACAACAGTAAAAACTGGGAGGGTTGCCTGGGGAGTGGCTGCTGCTCAGGGACTGGCTAGGCATTGTTTGGTGGGTGGTAAGCAATCGCATTGCGAACTACTTGTTTTGTGTATACATATCTAAGTATACTATTATAATTATCATCTTTTTTTTTGTTGTTGTCCTTTTAAATGTCTTTATCTCAACCCATGAGTTTTACCTCTTTTTTTCCAATTATCTCCCCTAACCCACTTGAGGATGGGGAGTGAATGAATGGCTGTGTTACGTTATGTTGCCTGCTGGGTTAAACCACAATATATATATAGGTATTTAGAAGGCTAATTGTTCTACGTCTGAGTCACAGTGGCCAATGCTTATTATCACTGCAGTTTTTATAGCAAGATTTTCTACATATCATATGTGCAATATCAGTGGTACTGGGACAACCTCAGAGTGATTTGTAGCAGAATCAAGAGTTGACTCTGCTGTCAGATACGGAAGGCAATACAAGAAGAGAGCTCGTGTGATTCAAAATGCAGTTCTCATTCTGGCTTCAGGCTTTCATCAGTTCCTGACCACAGTGAAAGCTAGGAGCTAGCTTTTGGTTCTTCAGTACTTTGCTTGCCTGGAAGGAGATCCAATAGTTGACTACAACTTTTGTGCCTCCTATGACTGTGATTGAACAAAATATAACATTGATTTCCATCTATTTCCAAACAGAGAAAGAAAGGTTTCTCTAAAGCCACTACTGTAGGTGTTCCTTTGAAGCCTGGACTGTGAAATCAGTGTTGCAGAAGTATGCAGCAGAATGAGGTCACTGAGAGCAAAGAAGGTGGGACTGGGTGAGAACAAAGATCCTACTTAATAGGGACAAAGGATGGAGGATGGAGGAAGATGAAGAAATAACTTGAATCATTTTGAAAGGATGAAAGGTTAAGTTGCAAGAGCAAAGAAAAAGAATACAGAACTTGTCTCCTACAGTACTACTACTCTTACCACTGCTTCATGGTTTGTACTTGTGCAGACACAACTGGGATCTGTTACTGATGATGCTCAAATAAACTATGCTTGGAAACTTGTTTTCATGGTAACTTGCGTTATTAATAAAGTTTGTTCTGGCTTTTTAACACTGACTCCAGGTTCAAAAGTCAAAAATGGAGCAATGTATGGTTGCTGGGGAATTGTGTCTATTATTAAAATAGAGAATTTTGAATCAGTATATTTTCTATCAATCAGAAGAAGATACATGAAGAGAAATACATTTGTGCTCTCTCTTTCAAGGGCTTTTAGTAGTCTTTCAGAGAGTAATCCTAGGAAAAAGGTGTTTCTGTGGAAAATGTCTGGAAATAGGTGATCATAAAAGGTGTGTTTGCTGAGTGTAAGAAGCTGTGGAAAAAAGAAAAGTAAAACAAAGAAACAGTTTACTATTTATGATTGTTTCTTAAGGAATCCTGGAGAAGTTAAAAATGTTATGCTCAAAACATGCTTTATGGACAAATAGGAAGGAAAGCTTAGCTATATAAAGAATGTGAGCTAATAACTGATTCTTAGTGTAACAGTATAATTCAAGAATCACTATTTCTAGATCTAATTCTTGAAAAAAAAAAGAAAAAAAAAAAGGAAAGACAATAAGGCAGTTAAAATTGTTATAAACATGCTTTGTTTCTATCTCTTTTCTTTAGGTTATGCTCACCCTTCCACAACTTCCCTGAGTCTCAGGGGCTGGTAATTTCATTTTGGTGTTGGGATGGGTGTTACATCAAGTTGTTGGCATCTGCAGTCCTTTGGAGTCTGTTTTTCATGACTATGGTTTCTTTTTTTGTCACTCTAGGATCCACTAGGATTTTTTTTTATGTTTACTAACATGGTTCTACAATTTCCTTCATTGGTCTGAGCTCCATGTTATAGATGAGTTTATTGTACATGGTGCCTTATTTCAGATACTATTTATTTTTTCTTTTTTTTTTTTTTACCCTTAAACCTGATTGTCCAGCTCCTAGGCTCCTAATCTTTAGCTGATCACGGGTGAGTTGTTTACAAACCGTGGCGTTTCTAGTGCCAAGCCCATGTTCTGTCTCATGTACCCCTATGCCTATGCCCCTCTAGACCAAACCCTTTGCCTCCACTTCTCAAAGCCTCTGCTGCTAGGTGAGGTCTAGCTTCCTCTACATTGCATCATTGTGCAAATCATAAATATCTCATTCTGCGTAGAACAACTGCTAGTTACTGTTATCTATATGAAACCATAGTTGTACCATGCAAAGAGAAACAAAAGTAAAAAAAATTAGCCTTAGATGCCTGGTCAGTTGTTAGAGAAATTTTAGTCACAGCTAAAACAAATAAAAGAAAATGCAGGCAAGTGAAGAAAAATTAAGACTGAGTAAGCCTGATAAGCCTCAGTCCCAAGACCTTGCAAATTCGGTAAAAGCTTGTTCCTTGCAACAGCAAGAGTGTATTACAGCTCTGTGTGGTTATAGACCAATCATACCAGGATTTAGATATAAATATATTAAACCAACTTACTCGCCTTACCCAAGAAAATAATTTCCACTGAAAAATGTGAAAGGCAGAAACTGAATGGTTTCTATAGGCCATCAGTGCTCGGAACCCAAGCTGAGAGAAGAACTATATTAAGATTTTAAGGGCAGGCCTCTTGCTATTGAAAGGAAGAATATTGATCCTCCTGCTAAACAGGACTAAAACAAACAAACAAACAAACAAAAACAAAAGGCAACCAACAAAAAAAAATCAAACCCTTCGATTTTTGATAAGAGCACAGAAGTTGCTACAAGCTGTCACACATGACTGTGAAGATGTTTGTTTCTCATAATCAAAACAGTGAGAATACACTCTAATACACTGCATATTTGGGAAATTATAGCTTTTCTTATGTTTCAGAGGCATATTTAAGACTTGTTTGTCCTTGTCTA
Source organism: Anser cygnoides (assembly GCF_040182565.1). NCBI lineage: Eukaryota > Metazoa > Chordata > Aves > Anseriformes > Anatidae > Anser > Anser cygnoides. Next base: position 161,389,244 of record NC_089873.1, on the reverse strand, counting down.
ATTTGTATGACAGATTTGAAAGTCTTTCATAGTACAGGGCCTCTCCTCAGTTCAGTGGAATGATACATTAATCTGTGGAAGCTCAGTTCATTCAAGATTAGAACATGATAATGTTCCTAGACAGTGCATTTCTGATAACTCTGCCACTAAGTACTGAAAAATCTTGAGAACAGCCTATGATTCAATACACCTTATAGTATCTGTTCTGCATTTAAGAACACATTTGACTCAGATGGCTTTAGATTAAATTCACTTTTATGCAAAGAACTACAGTCCTCCTTTAGGCTACCGTTATTCAAGTGACGAGAGGAACTGTGTAACTTTATGTATTTCACATTCTTAATAGTGCAACAATAATGTCTAAGAATTGAAGCATTCACCTAAGATGTATACAAGTTAATTTCAGCTTCTTCCTCACAAGTTACAATAATAGCTCCCAATTTATCTGAGAGTTTCCTAATTCATTGAGTATGTGTCTATACAAAGATGGGAATCTTCTCCAGTTGCTCTTTTGCTGCTCAGTGATGCAGGTGCAAAAATACTGGTCACAGGATGAGATGAAAGATGCACATACAGACATGTGAGTTAATATTTGTTAAGGTCTATCCTTTGGGAATAAGACATTTTTTTGTTTGTTTGTTTGTTTGTTTTCCAGCTAGTATTCTTGGGTAATAACTACATTTCTCTGTGCAATTATAAAGCAGAGTTCATCAGTCTTGGTTCTTTACACATAGTGCAAGCTGCATGACATCATAAGGGTTGCTACGTCATATATGAAGTAGGATGTACAATAGAAAATGTTATTGCTTCTGTGTACAAGGTAGAACCCCATACTATAATTATTTTCAAAGGCATGAGCAGTAACTTTCAATAACCTCAGCTTTCTCTTGAGGAGGAATCAAGAGTCAAAGGGGAAGTAAAGTAACACAATAATTAAATATAAAGAAGCACAAGATTTGGGGAGCATGAAGAATTCCATCAAAAATACTGGAACAAAGTAGATAAAGGATACCAAGAGAGGCCATTCTTTCAGTGGAATCAAATTTTAGTAAAATACAGCTTTTATCAGAAAGTACCAAGGAGGCATGCCAGAAAGACTTCTATAGCAACTGTAAGATACAATTCTTCCAAAAAGTTTAGAGGTAAAAGGCCCTACTGAGTCTCACTGGGATGAGGGTAATTTTCTTCATAGCAGCCCATTTCGTGACGTGTTTTAGATTTGTGACCAAGACAGTGCTAATAGCACAATGTTTTAAGTTAGAACTCCAATGTTTTAACTATTTCTGAACAGTGCTTGTGCAGCATCAAGGCTTTACCTTTCTCTCTCTGCTCCTGTAGCATGAAGACTTTGAGTAGGCAAAAGGCTTGGAGCAGGCATAGCCAGAACAGCTGACCTAAACTGACTAAAGGGATATTCCATGCCACGTAATGTGATGCTTAACAATAAAACTTGGAGGTAATCTTTCCAAAGTAGCCACTGCTCAGAGACTGGCTGGATGCAGGTCGGACTTGACAAAGTATGTAGTAAGTGACTGTCTCTGCATTACTTCTGCACCCTGACCCCCTTTCCTTCACTCACTGAACTGTCTTTCATTCAACCCATAAGTTTTTCTTGCTTTTGTTCTTCCAGTTCTGTCTCCCATCCCATTGGGGGCAGGGAGTAAGCAAGTAGCTGGTAGATGCTTAGTTGCTACGTAGGGTCAACTCACCAGAAAACTGAAAGTGATACGAGATGAAAAAATCATATTCAAGTGGAATTCTCTTAGCAAGGATGATAGCCTTCAGTCCTTCCACTGACAGGAGAAAGAATTTGAATAACATGACTAATTTGAAGGAAGTTGATGGGACCATGAAAAATGGGTCATACAACACTGTAAAATGATAAAAATTATTGAAATGAAATAAATGGACATGAAAGCAGTATCTGTATTCATCATATGTGTATATATATTGTATATCTGTTTATATATTTTATATAAACAGCATACACAGAAAGAGAGCAAATGTAGAAAATAACCATTTTCACTTTAGTTTTTATTCCTCTTTCACTATTATTTTTGAGTAAATATGTGGCAAATATTGTTCATCCATTGATTATAAAAGAGTGAAGAGTACATCTTTCTGCAGAAGGAGGATAACATCTCTTAAAAAATAAAAATAAAAATAAAATAAAAATAAACAAATGAAAGGAAAATAATTTTGGTAACTACTCATTTATTGCTATAAAGAGAGAAACTTCTTGCTTACCAAATGACTTGTGCATGTTCTACTTTAAAAGAACAAGTTTGGTACTACTTTCTTGGTTGCCTGTGGTGCCACCAATACTTACAGATGTATCTACACAGAATGCAATAGGTTGGAGAGTGACATCTAGGCTAAGACACTCACTGTAGTTACTTGTTGCTTGACTGATAGCTCTAGAGAGTTCTTTTCTGGGCTTTTGCAGGGCTCCTACTAGAACAGATCTTTCAAGTCCTATAAGAAAGAGCAGATAGCCAAAGTCATTATCCGAACCCACTTTCACTGAATTCTGAAAAGGCACTTACAAAAGTCGTATTCCTCATCCTGAAATCCAAAGCACTCAAGCACTATAAATGGCACCAGTACTTCTAAAAGCAAGATGCTGCTCTAGAAATTCCAGGCAGTTTTTAACATCTGTCATTTTCAAATCAAGTAGACAGCTCATTCAATTTTATTTATTTATTAACAAAACTACTACAGTTAATATTAAACTTCTAATGATTGTATTTATGTTTCATCTTACTATATATAATAATCACAGATATTTTTGTCAGAGTAACTTTCCTAATGCAGAGAATAAAGTAGAGAAATAGGGAACATTTTCCTATTTTTGTTGTTTTAAATGCCTTTCAGATAAACAATTTGCTTTCCTCACATTTCTTCTTTCCAACATGAAAGAAAATTCCTTAAAATCAATATGAAAAAGTGTCTGAACTTTCATATTTTCACAGTTTATATTTTCCAAAAGTGTTCTTCATATCTGATTTTGGATGCAATTCTGTTCATCCACTTTGGCAGCTGTAGCCCAGGGAGGCTGCATTTGAGCTCTGAGGATACATTTCAAGACTGTAAATCCACAGCACAGACTGACCTGTCATTGGTAAATATCTGTAGTTAACATGGTCTTTACTCTGTGGTGGAAAATATATATATATATATATATACTTATTTATTTATTTTTCAGATCACATTAACTAGTTTGGAAGCATCTTTTCCTTAATACTGACCCTACTCTTAGGCTAAACAAGGCAAATCTTCCTTAGATTTTGTAAGACTATATTTTTTCCCTTATTGGAAAACCATTTCAAAATATCTGCTCTCTGTTTTCTGGTCTTAAGAATCTAACTGACCAGACAACACAAAAATTATTCACCACTCATATAAATCCACTCCTTCGAAACTAGGAGCTCTACCAAAAAATATCTGCAGTATATTTTAAGGATTATAAGGATCACTGGCATTTTGTCACTTTTAGAATTAGGGAGCTAGAAAATCCCTTGCATCAAAGCAGCCGTTGGCATTTTCCAAATGCATGTGGTCCTTTCCAAGTGTATGGGGTCCAAAAAAATCAATTTACCTCAGATCTGCTTTCTTTCCACCCTTGTCAGCATAATGTCTTTTGCAAAATGGTAATGGTGGGTTTTCCAATAGAAGCTAATCGTTTTTTTTTATTTATTTATATTTTATTGTGGTTCCAATAACTGTGTTTCACCAACATAGTATTTGGAAGTTCTAGATACAATGTCTGTGTTTCAAAGACTTATATCTTCTATCTACTTTTGATGTTTTGTTATTGCTTATACCCACTTCTCATTCCCACTTACATTTCTGAAATGTAAGATTATGCTGTCAGACACAAACAGCAAGCTTTGGGGTATTATGCAGCTAGATTCTACCTTAAATATTTTATGTAACATTTTTACTGCTTCTAGTTTTACACCAGTATGTTGCAACCCAGATTTAATACTGAATTTAGAAAAATATTTGCAGCATATAAACAAATGGAGAATTGGTTAGGAATATAACTTAATGGATAATTTTATTTCAAAAACAAAATTATGTAATGAGAATAAAAAACAAAAAAAAAGTCACTTCTATTATTCTACAATGGGTATATTACCGCCTGGTTAAATTTGAAGGGAGAGAGATTCAATTCTCACATGGTATCACAGAGACAGCCGTCATCTACAGATGTCAGCATTTTCCATGGGATTGGTCAATGTATAATGAGACACAACACTAAACATTTATCAAGTATGTGGGGGACTTCTGCATAGTCCATAGACCACTGCTGCTTCCACCAACAAGAAAGGTAGAGATGATGACTGCAAAAAAGTGCCATTGTGCTCTGAAGATACAGCTAATCCACACTGCAGACCAGCTGGACCATCAAGAACAAGGTCTTCAAGCTAAACCCCCTTTCCCAGATCTTTTTTCCAGGAAAAATAGATAGGCAGACAAATAAATAAATAAATAAAACCAGCCTAGCCTCAGCCTCCTAATCCTTGATGGCAGCACATTTCATATTTTTCTGCAGTGCTGAAAAGACTTGAGCTGACACTAACAATCTGTACGATATAACAACTCATACAAACTATGTTCCCTGTTGCATGTGGCCATACAGGTCAAATACAATTTTTGCCCCATAGAGTATCTCCTCTTGGTTTCTCATATATTTAATTGTAATGATGGTCTCTCTCTTTCTCTCACAGATGTGCATTGCAGTAAACACACAAGGCCAATTCCACACTAAAATATCTAGGCATATTAGTATGGCAATATTAGTATTATCAATACAGACTGGAAGGAATTATCCTATTTTCCAAAGTTGTATAATTAAATCAGTCATTTATACTTCTCATAATAATTAACCAAAGATTATTCATCTTGAACAGATGATTGACAACCACGGAATTTCCTCAGTATAAAGCTAGAAAAGTGAAGGATTTTTTACTTCCTGTGATTTGAAAACACTGCAGATAAAATTGCCAGTTTCTATAATAGCAGAAATTGTGTATAGTTTCAGAAGACCTTTTACATGTATAAAACAAGCAGAATATTTCATGAATTAGGCCATCAAAGAGCAAAGAAGGGAAGAAGGGAAGGGAAGGGAAGGGAAGGGAAGGGAAGGGAAGGGAAGGGAAGGGAAGGGAAGGGGGAAGGGAAGGGAAGGGAAGGGAAGGGAAGGGAAGGGAAGGGAAGGGAAGGGGGAAGGGAAGGGAAGGGAAGGGAAGGGAAGGGAAGGGAAGGGAAGGGAAGGGAAGGGAAGGGAAGAAGGGAAGGGAAGGGAAGGGAAGGGAAGGGAAGGGAAGGGAAGGGAAGGGAAGGGAAGGGAAGGGAAGGGAAGGGAAGGGAAGGGAAGGGAAGGGAAGGGAAGGGAAGGGAAGGGAAGGGAAGGGAAGGGAAGGGAAGGGAAGGGAAGGGGGAAGGGAAGGGAAGGGAAGGGAAGGGAAGGGAAGGGAAGGGAAGGGAAGGGAAGGGAAGAAGGGAAGAAGGGAAGGGAAGGGAAAGGGAAGGGAAGGGAAGGGAAGGGAAGGGAAGGGAAGGGAAGGGAAGGGAAGGGAAGGGAAGGGAAGGGAAGGGAAGGGAAGGGAAGGGAAGGGAAGGGAAGGGAAGGGAAGAGAAGAGAAGAGAAGAGAAGAGAAGAAGAGAAGAGAAGAGAAGAAGAGAAGAGAAGAGAAGAGAAGAGAAGAGAAGAGAAGAGAAGAGAAGAGAAGAGAAGAGAAGAGAGAGAGAAGAGAAGAGAAGAGAAGAGAAGAGAAGAGAAGAGAAGAGAAGAGAAGAAGAGAAGAGAAGAGAAGAGAAGAGAAGAGAGAGAGAAGAGAAGAGAAGAGAAAAGAGAGAGAGAAGAGAAGAGAAGAGAAGAGAAGAGAAAGAGAAGAGAGAGAAAGAAAGGAAGAAGAGGAAGGGAGAGAAGAGAAGAGAAGAGAAGAGAAGGAAGAAGAAGAGAAGAAAGAAAAGAGAGAAAGAGAAAGAGAGAGAGAGAAAGAGAGAGAAAGAAAGAAAGAAAGAGAGAGAAAGAGAGAAAGAGAAAGAGAGAGAGAGAAGGAGAGAGAGAGAAAGAGAAACAGAAAGAGAGAAAGAAAGGAAGGAAGGAAGGAAGGAAGGAAGGAAGGAAGGAAGGAAGGAAGGAAGGAAGGAAGGAAGGAAGGAAGGAAGGAAGGAAGGAAAAGAAAGAAAGAAAAAAGAAAAAGAAAGAAAGAAAGAAAGAAAGAAAAAAGGAAAGAAAGAAAGAAAAGAAAGAAAGAAAGAAAGAAAGAAAGAAAGAAAGAAAGAAAGAAAGAAAGAAAGAAAGAAAGAAAGAAAGAAAGAAAGAAAGAAAGAAAGAAAGAAAGAAAGAAAGAAAGAAAGAAAGAAAGAAAGAAAAAGAAAGAAAGAAAGAGAAAGAGAAAAAGGAAGAAAGGAAGAAAGAAAAAGAAAGAGAGAAAGAAAAAGAAAGAGAGAAAGAAAGAATGAACATGTAGGTTCTGGGAGAAGAAAGTAGGTTTGTAATCATTGCTGAATTTACAGTCTTCATTCAAGCACAGATGCAAAGTTATTGACTAAAACTCTAAGTGCTTTCTAAGTAGTTTTAGTACTTATTTTTTCCTTTTTCAATTAACATAAATGGTAGAAAAAGTATATTACCTCTTTATGTCTCATCTTAAATCTCTTAGAAAACTAAAAGTGTGTTACTGTTGTGCATCTTTTTTTGCCTGCAATTTTATTTTTTCAGATTTCACTTTAATGCTCACTCATTAGAAAACTTCATTTTATGTGTAAGCTGGTCTATAAATCTACCTGTCATCTTAATCACTATCACCATGTTATTGAATTAATTTTAATATGTTGTCAGTTTAAAAGTCTAATAACATTTTCATTTCATTATAATGAACTGTAGACAAAATTTGTTTTATGATCTGTCTAAATCACCTTTAGAGACACTTTTTCAAACTAAATTAGAAATATATTGCACTGCTGGATGAAGTTTCCTTCTGGTGATGTGGATCTACAGCCCACTTAAAACTTTGTCAGGGGTGATACACAGCTACCGTTAGAAAAATTGTTAAGATTTTATAGACATCTTCTGACACCAGCAGTAACTTGTGAACAGTCTTATTAAACTTCCAAACGATGTTTTTACTGCAATTTACACATCATGCAGCTTTCAAAACTGAGGGTGAGAAAACAATTTGCTCTACCACTTGATAACTTTTACCAGTGACATTATGTGTAATAAAAATATTTTTAGTTAAAGGTTTTGTTCTTTCCTGATAATATATTTTACCTAGTTGTTTTCTGAGGTTAGAGTATCTGTGGTTAAAGTTAGACAGAATTTTAATTTATCCGATATTCTCTTTCTTTACATTAATTTTCACTAACTACTTCTTAATCATCTATGATTTCACATATATGTACATTTTTCCATGTTGTTATGTCTGAAATATGAGTAAACACAAAGTTTTTTTTTCTTGTTTGTTTGTTTGTTTGTTCATTATTATTTTATTTATTTATTTAAATAGAGAAAGTAAAAAATGAAGACCAAAGCAGAACATTTGGAAAATTCACTGCACTTGTGAACTGCACTAGTCACTTTCTAATCATCTTTAATATATGTATATGATATTAATATGATATGATATTTCTGTTCAAAACATATTAAAAGAATGAGGGAAGCATGAATATTGTCCTACACAATAATCACATTATACATATATGTGAATACATGTAAAAACTGGAGAGGTGGTTACAAGCATTACTTAGCCATTTTCATTTCATTCTTTGCTGTGAAAACTGTACCATATTTTCTTTTTCACAGGATTGCAGAAAAACTGAGACAGGAAGGCATCTCTGGGTATATTCTCAGCCAAATCCTCTGCTCAGAGGAGAGTCAACTGGTTGCTCTAGGTCATGTCCTTTTTTGTTTTGACTCTTTCTGGGATGGAGAATCCACAGCCTTTCTAGGAAACCTGTTCCTGTGCTCAGTCACCCTCACATTATAATGTTTTCTTCAATTCAGATATAATTTCATGTATTTAAGTTTGTAGCCATTGTCTCTTGTCTTGTCGGTGGTCATCACTCAGAAGAGTCTGTCTCCCTCTTCTTTTCTGTCCCCTATTAGGTATTTATATACACAGATAAGGTCAACTTTTCCTTTCCAGGCTGAACAGTCACAGAGTTCTTAGTCTCTTCTCATATGACAAATGCTCACATGAACGTCTTTGTGACCTTTTGCTGGACTTTCTGGATGTCCATGTCTCTCCCTGGGAAGCCAACACCTGGCCGAGCACTCCAGATGTGGCCTCATCACAGCTGAGTAGAGAGGCATTCTTTTTTTTAAGGATTTTTAACTTGAATTTGAAGTTTATATCTTTGCTGGATACTTATTTCACAATGAGCAACACAATATCCACAGAGCAGTGGACTGTATAAAACCTATGAACCAAAGACAGCAGATAGTGGATGTATCAGAGTCTGTAAAAAAAAAAAAGAAAAGAAAATAAAAGAAACCGTAACAAAACACCTCAATGAAAAATCAATTTTACCTGGAGTGATGAGAATGTATGATCGATGATCTTTTAAAATATGTTTCTTTTCTGATATTTAAGATGCTCTGGAAAACAATATAAGAGAAAACCATTAAAAATACCATGAGATATTTCAATATAAAGTACTACTGAAAAATGATAAACATTTAAACAATCTTAATATGTATTCTGTTTTATAAAATGTAATGATTTTTTTTTTTTTATGGTTGGTTTACACCTATATTTTATTTCCTATCATTTTATTGTATTTACTCAAATTATAATAGATTTAGTGAAATATTTAGGCACCTGAAAATCTAACTTTTAAATGACAACTTTCTTGGACTTTATTTTTCTGTCCATACTGTTGTATGTATGAATGTCGAACTATCTGAGACGACTTAGGGCATTCAGAACAGCTACATGAGCCTAACAAAGAGGGCACTGAACCAATCAGAAAGCCATGTCTTCCTGCAGAATAGCCAGAGGGAAGATGGCATACCTTAAGGTGTTTCAGCTAGTACTAGGTACCCATATTTAGTCAACTGAATCCTGTTCTGGGATGTGATGTATTTTTCTCTGTATAAAGTTGGATCTTGATTTCTATGCACTTCTGGGATCTGGGAAATATGAAGTTAAAGAAACAAGGCACATACAAAGTTCATGTAACCAAAAACATTCTGTGATTCTGTGATGTTTCTCTCGGGTAAAAAACAGATAAACAGGAGCTGCATCACTTAATGACTTATCTATGACTTAAATCACTTAATGCTGGATAGCTTCACAAGTTTTCAGGTTTTACCCAGAAAGTAGGTACAGTCTATGTGATCTACATTGTTCTCTGATAGCATTTACTTCTCTGTTACCATCAGTAGTAATTCATAAGAAACCACAAACCATTAGACTATATAATTTTTTCAAGACTATGTAGGAAATGCCAAAATTTTTAGTTAATACCTACTGAAGTGCACTTACATATTACATTCTAAGAATAATTTAGAAACCTATAGTGTATTGACTTTGTTGTAATCTCACTTTTTTTCACTGTGGATAGGGAAATAGTTCATATAAATTTCAGAATCTTACAAAATAATAATAAAAATATCTACTTATCCTTGCTTGATCATCTTATAATCTAATTATAGATCTTAAATTACTCTCAGTAACAACATACTGCATTTCAGAATTAAATCATACTTCTATAATCAACTATGCTGATCTAGCTGTCCATTCATTGGAATGTCTGCAGTGGAGTTTGTATTAAAAGAAAATGTAAAAGCTATCACAATTTACAGACTGTGAAGCACAGCAGAAGAATGACTGAAAAAAATATATATATTATTAAACTGACATATTTTATGATGTCACTTTATATTATAAAGAAAAAAACAGACAATGAGATTTTCTTAGACATCAGTGGGTGAATGTGTTAGAGACATTTGTTAATTATCCATTTGAAAAGAAACAGTCATGAAATATTTTTAATTTTAATCCTTAATTTAATTAAGGATTTTCTTTTTTCTATACAAAAGGAGAAGGAAGAAAAATTGATATCTGGTCAATGAAAAATACAGTGCAATAGTTCAGATGAACTCCTTGCATGAGATTAGACAATGAAATATACCCAGCAGCCTATGCAACACCTGTACTTTTTGTGACTTAATTACCTTTTGAAGGTCCTTTACTAATTTTTTGTTTGTCAGAAGTTGGAAGAAATGCTCTATTACAGGCTTGTTTGAACTATTTACAGTACTGTTACACAGTACTATTTACTCTGTGTTTTTATTGAAATTGAGATAATTAGTTAAAACAAAAAGAAAACAAAAACAAAAACAAACACTTTGCCTATTACTGTTTCTGTAATACGTTAACTGCCCGGTACTGATTTTGTCCACAGTTTTGTTCTTGCCTGATGAGACTATTAACTCCAAATCCCTCAGGGATTAGACATCCCTTAACAAATTTTAATCATAGCTTTACGGTAGGGAGCATGTTCAGGGAAACAGGTGGATGTGATAAGGTTTAAATTTGTTCAAATAGTAAATGAAACAGTCATATCTATGAAAATTAGTAAAATATTGAACAGTTTCACACTTTCACATGTGTTTCATAACCTGTTTTTACACTATTTCACAGGTTGAAGCCTACCCAAAAAAAATCACTGCTGAGATAAGTGAAACCTTGACTTCATCTGAGCAGCTCTAACTCAGTAGATGATTCCAGTAAAAAAATGGGAAAACAAAAAATAAAATAAAGATAATTGTTATGGAGGAGGCTTGCCAAAAGCTCTGCACTACAACTGACCTCTTTTTATGTGGGAAAGAAAAAGGAAACATAGATAAATGGTTAACAACTTTACATCTGTATAACACATTTGGACTGGGAGATCAGAAAGTGATAATTGACGAGATAAAAACAGCCACATGGCTTTAGTTAATAGAGAAAATCAAACAAGTTAGCCTAGAGCAAACATGAAATAATAAGTGGTGAAGACAATAGTTCCTTGATAGGAAAACATCCATGGATATTCCAACACTGTGAAGAAAGCTGAACTTGAGGAGGAACTGCTATGCATGGAACTCAAGCTTCCAGCCATTGACTATTCAGAAGTCAGCATTCAGTTCCTCTGGGTCTATGAGCTGGTTTAAATTGAACCAGAAGGGGCTAGGTCCAAAGTTAATGTGAGTGGGATGTCTGCTGTAAAATGGGAACCTTAAAACAGAAATCACTATCCATCCATTATACCAGTCCCATGTAGGAAATAAATTCTAGATTCTACCTCATGAAATGTTATGCTTCTATTTTTGTGGTAGTCTGCATGTGCTACCAGAATCATGAAGTGTTTCTCAGTGACTCTTCCTTCCTTTTATGCAGTATCTGTCTCAGTCAGCTTCTTTCAGTAAGGCTGATTTGACTGAATGTAGATATTTTTGGTGCAATGTAGGGACACTCCTGTTAAAATCAATGGAATCACTAAGTCACAGTGTGTCTCATTTTGAAGTATATAGACCAGAAAATATTGGTATTTTTTGTCTATATAAAAGTTACTGTCATACTGGGATAGTGTGTTTTTGTTTATTTTTAACTGCATTGTAAGAGAAATCTGAATGGAGAAAATGTAAGAAAATGAAAATAAAATTATGAATTTGTGGTTTTCTGGGTGACTCCATTCTATATTTAAAGTACAATTTTAAAATAGGCATGTGATTTTATTTTCTAGAAAATTTCCTAAACATCATAAAAGAATACTTTTTTGCCACCTAACACTATTTCTCTATTTTTATAGCTATCAGATCACAAAATCAGCAACATCAAAATGTTAAATCGTGTGCTGCATTTTAACAGAAAACATTTTTCTGAGTAACCTTTAGATTGTTTCTGCATTTGTAACCTTGTCAGGAGGAACAAAACAGACATGACTTCTAACCTATTTTAGGAATGACAGATTACAACATTTAACACTAAAACTTTTTTTTTTTTTTTTCCGAGTTAATAACTTGAATCCAACAATACTTGAGATCCTCATAGTAGTCAGATGTACAGTCACCTAATGTATACTGTAATTCCAAGAAATACATTCAAGTACCCTACCTAAATACCATATAATGCACTGAATCTATAAAATCATAAATTTTAGATGTGCATTTCTTTGGACAGTGAAATTGTGCACTGAAGACATGATACAAAACCCACTGAAGGAAATGAGAAGTCTGTTCATTTGGTAAAATTGGTTTTGGATCATTCCCTTATTTGAAAGAATAAAAGATCTAGCCTAAAATAAAGCAATATTTCTGAAACAGGATGACATTTTCCAATTTGTGATACTGACTGTTTTTATCTACTCAGAGACTATAAACTGTTTTGTTTATCCAATCAAACTAGTTCTTCAACTTTTCTGTCTCTTTTAAAACAGTCATAGAAAGTAGGAATTGTATTTGGATGGATTTTTCTCAGCAATAATTCAAAAATTCATTTGGTGATATTCCTTTTTCTAGCTCTATTCTTAGAATTTTACAATAACTTAAGAAGAAATGTAATTGCAGAGTTTTATAGCAATAGAGACATCTAGAGTGTATGTACAGAATGGGAACACTGGATCATTAGTCACAAGTTCCTGGAAATAATGCAAAACTTTCTGCACAGATTTTCTTACTCCTGAATATATGTCATAGTTCAATGTAATGAATGAACTGTGATTGTGAGTGGGAGGATTATTAGCCAATGTTCAAGTTTCTGTCCTTCCATTGGGTTGCTCCTTTAAGGATGTTTTCTAAAGCAAGGTTAGCTTAAATTTTGGGAGACTTCAAGCACTGAATGTGAACTTCCATAAACTACAAGATATATAACATCACAGTAGAATCTGGTTTAGTTAATTACCTGTACAATTACTGTACATATAAACTACTGCAAATACAGCTATACAGGCAGTATGCTATTAAATCTGTTACTTCTTCTTAACCATTATCCTTCTGTTAAAAATTCCTCTACTTTTCTAAAATAAGAAGGAAGAAATATGACCTTGTCCTTTCTTATCTGTCATTAGCTCATGAGATTGGCATAAATATTTGAACTGAATGGCCTATTTAAATAGACTACATATTTTACACATTATATTATGTGATGACTACCCATAGATATATTTGTATAAAGAAAGGTAAAATGGTCTGCTGGCCCTTTTGTCCACAACCTTTTGTTCTCTTTAGCCACCATCTCCACACAACCTAACTACATCCATTCATCTAATAGCAGACCTCTTAAATCTTCCAGTTCATTGATGTCTGCCAGACTGTCATGAAACTTTGCTAGTTTCATGTGCCCTCCAATTCATTCATTCATTCATTCATTCATTCATTCATTCATTCATTCATTCATTTATTCATTCATTCATTCATTATCAGTCTTTCCTACCTCTCCTGGTTGACTTTGTAGATATTTATATACATAAATATTTCTTTTAGAATACACTATCAAATTTATTTATTTATGTATTTATTACTTTTAGATTTCCTTTAATTTCTCACTCAATTTTACCACTTTCTACACAGATAAACTTATATTTCAAATTCCTCTTTATCTCAATATGCAGTTTCTTCGGTTTTGGATTCCCATCATTAATTCCACATGGTTAGGATTATTCTTTTCTTCCAACTCATGATGTACACACAAACATGTATCCATCCATCCAAATCACTTCTCCATTTTCACGTTGTAAATCTTGTACTGCAATATACTTGTTGTCATATATGACTAAATCCTAACAACAGCTTTCATAGTCATCATGATATCTTTTTTCTCTCTTCTAACAAACTAAACTATCTGTTGTGTAGGAACAGTTATCCCCTCTACTCTCCACCAATTTTTCATAACTGCATCCCTCTCCCTCCCCACACCTTACATAAAAAATCATGGAGATAAAGATAGACCCTTGTAGACTAGAAAATAAAAATAAAAAAGACATATAAAGCCTTTGTCTTTCAGAAAGGCAAGAAGGAGGACTCAGGATGTTAAAAGCCATGAAAGCTCTTCTCAGTTCCTGGAAAAGAACATGGAGCATGTCCTCTTGGAACATATTTTTAGAAATGTAAAGAAGAAGGTCATCGGGTCATCAGGAGCAACCAGAATTAATTTACTAAAGCAAAATCATGCTCAACAAAGCTTGATGCTTTTGATGATGATCTGACTGCTTTTGCAGGTGATCTGAGAGCGGTAGATGTAATACACCCTGACTTTATTAAAGCTTTTAAACATGACACTACACTACTCCCAGTGTAGTGTCATGAAGCTGAGGAAGTGTTCCTTAAAGAACAAACTGTCATCAGCTGAAAGTTGGCTAGACTTCTGAGGTTAAAGGGTAGTAATTAATAATTCAATAACAAGCTGGCAGCCAGTAGTAGCTCACAGGTTGATTCCAAGACCCCTGTTCTTCAAAATCATTATTGACATGGATGCAGAGAGAAAACAAATTCTCAGCAAGTCTGCTGAGAATAAATTGAATGGCTAAAGCTTTAATGTATCAAGACCCTGATAAACCTGAGGACTGGACCAAGAGAAATCTCATAAAGGACAAACTGAAAATTTGAAAAGTTTTACACCTAGCAAAAAGTGCTGCTAGGCATCAGTAAAAGCATTTGATCCTGTCTACTCTTGATAATCTAGTAGCAGAAGTCCTGCTTTGTGTGGGAGGTTGGACCAGATGACTTCCAGAGATCCCTTCCAATCGACATATGACTCTGATTGTATAATATTATTGGCAAAGACTCTAAAAAAATGGTTTAAAAAAGAAAAGTAAAAAAGAGAAAAGAAAAAAGAAAAAGCATAGGTTAATTCATTTTGCATGTTTTAGGGTAGTAATGCACCTACATCAACAGATAAACTCCTTTAGACAATGCTATGTCTGTACTGGGGAGATCAGCCAGGGTATTTGTGCTAACACCTTTTCAACACCAGGGGTATTATAGGGCAGACAAGACCTAAAAAGCATCAGCAACCTGTCTTGTTATACTCCAGTTATGTTTCAGAAGGTAAAAGTAACCTTTCAGAACAGCTGCAGGATTTGAATATTTTGTTTTAGCTTCACAAAAAAACTGTTCCATAAATTGGAGTGCTAAAGCTAGTGATGATTTGTCACTTGTGAATTTTGAAGGAAGGTAGTACCCTGCTGGAGAACTGATGGTGCTCAGAACCTCTCTGAGCAAACACTACTTCCATGCTTCATGTAACAAATTGTACATATTTTTGTTCAATGTGCTTCATTTTATGCATTTGTGGACTTTTGCAATGTGAACACTACATAGAGTTTACTAAATTTGCATTTTACGATCCAGTAATATTGTATTGATATACCTGATTGCAGTCACAAACTGGAAGATACTTCAACATGGAATATAGCTGCATTTCACATTTTGCTAGCTGAAAGTTTCAAACTTACTATGCTTACTGCACATACTGATCTGGGTTGTAATTCTCTTAGGTCATAGATAGTCATCCATTAAAAAAATAAAAATAAAAAAATAAAAGTAGTGTTTTTGTTTGTTTGTTTGTTTGTTTTTGAACTGCATTGCAAAGCTAAGCTTCTATGATGTTTTTCTGAGGTGTTATTTGCCAAATAATAGCTATGATTGAAATGGGAAAAAGATTACAGCTGTACTAATACTTTTATGACTTTATTAGAAGGGGGATTTGGTAGTGTTAGGTTGATGATCTTCAATGATTCTATGATTCTATGAAGGATAAGATTTCAAATGGACATGTATAATTAGGTTCACGTGCTAAAAATTTTCTCAGGATTTCTCATGCTATCTTCTCATCAAAGATAATCAGGCAAGATGATATATCTCTACATACATAATAATAGCTAATGCATGCCACCATCTGTGACAGGAATTCCCTTAACTGAGTTTACTCCTTTGGAAATTAAAATCCTTTGACATAACCAGGATTTGTTTCCAAAATTTCCCAGCATGGCGAGGTACAGAAAGCCCTCAAAAGGGAGGTGGCTTTTTTTTCCTTTTCTTCATGAAGTACTCTTAACTACTTCAGGACTGTTTTTTGTTTGTTTGTTTGTTTTTTTAAATGGAAGGATATAATTTACTTCTTCCATCATTTGTATTGTCTAGTTTCTTATTTATTTACTTTATCTTGATGGGGAAGAAGAACTCCTTGATAGAAAAAGAAAACTTTTGCATATGATGTAGAATCTGATGTCCCAGTTTTCTCTTAACGTAATCGGACTGTAAATAATTCTGACAGAACTTATTCCAGACCAGAAAGAAATTAAAAATAGTAGATGGAAGTTCGGTTTTGCACTTTTTTTTTTCCCTTTTCCAATGTAAGCTATTTGAAATCCAAAGGCTTTTTATAGTAAAAATAGGGTAAATCCCAAGAGCTAACCTTTCGAGCTTTTTCAAGATTGAAGGCTTAATACAGCAAGAACCTGTCAAGCTATTTTGTGAATAAGCTATTTGACAAAGTAAGTCATTTTTATAATAACAGATTATTTTTGAACCAGTACAGGTTTCTACAAATTTATTATTTAGCTGTGAATAGTTCGATGGAAAAATGAAATAAAATGCAATCTGTGAGTGTTCTTAGACTTCTGTGTTTATTCCCTATTGCCATTTTTCATTTTAGCGCAGACTGCTCACCTAGGCGACACATAATCTTTTTTTGTGATTGCATAGCTGAAACTGTTAAAATTGGAAAATAAGCAAATGAGTGATGAGTAACAAATGAAGAAATAATGTAGCTGTCCACATGAAAAAATAGTAATAATAATGATTTTAATGAGAATATTCATTCCCAAAATATTTGTGAGAATAGCATATAGAATAGAATTATTCAGAAAATGAAAAATAAAATGTACAAAAATGTCTCAAATGAATTTGAATAAATCTCTCTATTATTCAGGCAGTTCTAATCCTTAGAATACACTGAACATTTTAATATTTTATTTTATTTTATTTTATTGCTTTTAATTTTGAGCAGTAGGCAGAAGAGGACTATTCCCCTCTTTATGATCTAGTGAGAATACTCATTGCAAAGTGACAAATAATACAGTTGTAACATTAATAGCTGCTAGCTATATTTTGGAAAACACTGTTTTGTTAGATAGCAGATAGCTAAGAAGGAACCACTACAAACAAGCTGTTATGTTTTTACAAAGCTACCAGCTACAGTTTTTAAGAGCCCAGATTGCTCTTTATGAGTATAATAAAAGCAGAATAGCATTCATGTGTGTCTTGATTGTGTTCAGTGCAGGCAGTGTAATACTGCAAACATAATGAGGTCTGCAGGAGTTCCCTTTGTACAACTGAGTGGCTATGTTCTTTTTACTCATTAATTTTTCTCATTATAACTTTAAACAAACAAACAAACAACAACAAAAAAAACAGAACAAAACAAAAAGCAATATAGAAATAGTAAGTATATGAATATTTGATATTTTATTAATTTAAAGAACTATAACACCAACAACCTCACAAATTATTGACTTATTGATGGGTTATGTTTGTTTGTTTGTTTGTTTTAACTTCACTGCTTGAAACGTATATTGTTATCATACCAAGTATCTCAGAAAAAGTTGTCAGTGAACCCATTTCATTTTATGAGGACTCTTCTTCCCTCATTATCTCAGTCAAGGAAAGGAAAACCAAGCTTGTAGACCTCGAAATTGTTTTACATATAAAATTTTGTATTTCATATTTGGATCTGGAGTAAGTTGCTTCAAAGCTTTAAATTAAAACACTGGTATGTGAGGATTTAGTGCGAAGTAAGCGTAGCTGGGTTCATTTCTTGCCTTTCCAAAATAATAATAATAATAATAATAAATCTCCCTTAGGCGTCCAACAAGAGGGAAGATATACTGCATTATTGATACCATGTTACATAAATTTCATATAGCTTCTAGATAAAAGAAAAAGACAAAAGAAAATAGTCTTTACAATAAAGTCATAATGGACAACATAATTGTGAATGCCTGATTTCCATTTCAACTACTTTAGTAGCAACTCATTGAAAAGGAGACGTGGGTGTTAGATAACAGTGAGTATGATTCATCACGTTTAATATTGTAATAATGTACATAATATACAAGAAATACTACTACATGACCATTTTGGCACAAACAAAAATTACTGACAAATGTGTTATTTAAAGTTCATGAAACTGGTATGGATGAGTCAATAGAGTATGACTATGTTATCTCTAGAAAGTGTCCATACTGCTAGCATTTTCTCAAGATCACTATAGCATAAATCCACATATAATTTACAATAAATAATTTACTATAATTTACAATAAAGGAAACAATTTACAATAAAAGAAATGCTATAATTTACAATAAAGGAAATTGAACAATAAAAATATGACAGGATTATGTTTTCATAGGTATGTGTAGGATCACTGAAGGATTCTTGGGGTCGCATAATTTTCCTACGTAATTTGTTTCAGTATAATAATAGTAACTTTTCCTTACTTCTACTGTAAATTTTCTTTGCTGTATAATAACTAAGTTATTTCTTTGCTTGGACTTGGAGAATAACTAAGACATTCACTTTACGCATATACTCATCCTTTTATTTTTTTTTCTTCTATGAATTAAAAAAGACAAATATTTTTTCATATTTTCTAAAATATTTATTGCTCTTTCCTGTCTTGTCTTTATTCTGCTTTATACTTAAACCTATACTTAATGTCTCCAGAAAGTCACACACTAGTTAATCATGTGAAAAGCCCATGTATTCTTATATGTGCATACTAATCTTTATGATTATTATGTAGAAGTAGATATTGATACTCTTTATGAAAAATGTATGCTCAAGAATAAAAATTGAAGCCCAAAATGTGAGGTGTTTTGCTTATTTGAATAATTGGTAACATTTTGTTTGAACAGTTTCATAGAAAGTTACCTATATTTTTAAAATGAAAATCTTTAACAAGAAAATTTGAGCATATTAAAAAAAATTCAAAATGTATTTTAACTATTTCATGTTATGCAATCTAATAATTACTAAGAATAGATAACAGTTTGATAGCATTAGTGACTAAATATATTGGCAGTTAGAATGCTTTGTAGAACAAAGTTGCAAAATATATTTGTTTTGGAGATAGTAGAATAGACCCAAACTGATACTGACTTATTTGGTCACTTACATATCTGGAAAATTAAGTCTTCATAAAAACATTATCTTAGAAATTATTTTTCTTCCCAATTTGATTATTGATACTCTTCTGCACATTAAGTTTAATTGTGGAAATGATCGTGCACTTACTAACTTTATTTGAATGTCCATATTGATACTGAGAGATAAAAGGAAAAAAAAAATAAAAAATCAGAGAACCATAGAATTGTTTAGGTTGGAAAAGACCTTAAAGATCATCTAATTCCAACCCTCTCTGCCATGTGCAAGGACACCTTCCACCAGACCAAAGACTCAAAGATGCTCAAAGATGGCTCAAAGAACCATCCAACTGGGCCTTGAACAGTTCCAGGGAGGGGCATCCATAACTTCTCTGTACAGCCTATTCCAGTACCCCACCACCCTCTGAGTAAATAATTACTTCCTTATCTAAATAATAATTACTTCCTAATCTAAATCTACTCTCTCTTAGTTTAAAACTATTACCCCTTGTCCTATCATTATGTACCCTGACAAAAAGTCCCTCCCTAGCTTTCCTGTAGGCCCCCCTTAGGTACTGGAAGTCAACTATAAGGTCTTCTCTTCTCCAGGCTGAACAACCCCTGTCTTTGTAGGAGAGGTGTTCTAGCCCCTTGAGTGCTCCAGCCCTTTGTGGCCTTTCTCTGGACTTGTTCTAATTCGTGCATGTCTCTCTTGTCACAGAGATGAACTCAGTACTGCATGTGGGGTTTCACAGGAGCAGAGCAGAAGGGGAGAAACATCTCCCCCGACCTGCTGTCCATGTTTCTTTTGATGCAGCCCAGGATATGGTTGTCTTTCTGGGCTTCAAGCACACATTGCTGGCTTATGTTGAGCTTCTCATCAACCAACACCCCCAGGTCCTTCTCCTGAGGGCTGCTCTCAATCCATTCTCCACCCAGCCTGTATTTGTGCTTGGGATTGCCCTGGCCCAAGTGTAGGATCTTGCAATTGGCCTTGTTGAACCTCATAAGGTTCACATAGGCCCACCTCTCAAGCCTGTCAAGCCTCTCTGGATCAAGGTCCCTCTAGAAAATAATCTGCATAAAGCCACAGAGATCTAAAAAGATACTCTCATTAAGCCAAATACAAGTGTCTGAACCATGTTCCCTCACCACTACCTTCAAAAAAAAAAAATATATATATATATATATATATGTGTTTGCAGTTCTTGTATTGAAGCAATAAAAAATAAGTAGAAAAGAATGTCTAAACTGGCTGTTAAAATATGTCTTAGTAGTATTTATAAAATGTGTATTCATTAAAATTGGTGTTTCGTTATTCATTTCTCAGAGACATAATTTGTTAAGTTAATTCTTCATGAATTTATATCTCTATGTAGCCCTCTTTCAGTCTCTCAATCATACACAGTCATATACAGTTTACTATCAAGGAAAACTTCTAATAAAAATACAAACTTTTTTCACACGTCACTTGTGCATATTTTTCCACAGTCTCCACATTAGGAGTATATACCAAGACAGCTTTAACAGTAAATTTTTATATACTGTATTTACATTAATTCATTTTCTGTGATATCTCCATTGGTTATTGCATGCATATACTTTCTAGGCAATAACAATTCTAAGATAAAGTATATTGCCAAGAAATTTTTAAATGTTTCTACTTAAACTGTTCACAAACATATTTGAAAGATTTCCACTAACTTCTGAAGTTTGAAAGACTGAAAATTTGTCCTTGTTGCATCTTAGTGTGCTGAATAATAAATAAATAATTCCATTCACCCAAACCCAAATGTGCATTTTCAAATCAAATGAATAAATACATAAATAACACCTTATCAGTTGGAAGAACAGAAGGATACTACTGATGACTTTTCAAGACTTTGACAATTGTTTACTACCTCTCCGAGGCAACAGTTCCTGGTTTCAGCATAAGGACTTCAGGATGGTAATCCTTCAACACTGACGACATTGTACAACTGAAGGAAAATGGGATGCACAATGGCCCTTTAAAAGTAATCACAGAATCATAGAATTGTTTGGATTGCGAGGGATCTATAAAGATCATCTAACTTCAACCCACCTGCCATGGGCAGGGACACCTTTGACTAGACCAGGTTGCTCAAAGCCCCATCCATCCTGGCCTTGAAAACTTCCTGGGATGGCACATCCACAACTTCTCTGGGCAACCTGCCTCACCACTCCCAAGTAAATAATTTCTTCCTTATATCTAATCTAAATCTACTCTTTCTTAGTTTAAAACTATTACTCCTTGTCCTATCACTACACTCCCTGACAAAGAGTCATAGAATCACAGAATGGCCTGGGTTGAAAAGGACCTTAAAGGTCATCTAGTTTCAACCCCCCTGCTCTGGGCAGGGTTGCCAACCAGGCTGCCCAGAGCCGCATCCAGCCTGGCCTTGAATGCCTTCAGGGATGGAGCATCCACAACCTCTCTGGGCAACCTGTTCCAGTGCCTCACCACCCTCTGAGTGAAAAACTTTCTCCTAATATCTAAACTAAATCTCCCCTGTCTTAGTTTAAAACCATTCCCTCTTGTCCTATCGCTATCAACACATGTAAACAGCCATTCCCCCTCCTGTTTATAAGCTCCCTTCAAGTACTGGAAGGCCACAATGAGGTCTCCCCAGAACCTTTTCTTCTCCAAGCTAAACAAGCCCAGTTCCCTCAACCTTTCTTCATAGGAAAGGTGCTCCAGCCCTCTGATCATCTTAGAAGCCCTCCTCTGGACCCGAGTCCTTCCCCAGCTTTTCTGTAGGCTCCCCTTATGTACTGGAAGGACGTTATAAGGTCTCTCTGGAGCCTCCTCTTCTCTAGGCTAACCAACTCCATCTCTCTCTGCCTCTCTTCACAGAAGAGACATTTCAACCCTCTGATGATGCTCATGGCCCTCCTCTGGACACACTCCAACAGATCCATGTCTTTCTTATGCTGTGGGTCACAGAGCTGAATGCAGTACTCCAGGTGGGGTCTCATGGGAGCAGAATAGAGAGGGATAATCACCTCCCTTGACCTGGTAGCTATACTTCTGATGCAGCCCAGGATACATTTGACTTTCTGTGATGCAAATGCACATTACTGGCTCATATTCATGTGGGCCCACTTCTTAAGCCTGTCAATGTCCCTGTGGATGGCATCCCTTCCCTTCAGTGTGTCGATTGTACCATTCAGCTTGGTGTCATCTGACAACTTGCTGAGGATGCACTCAATCCCACTGCCCATGTCACCAACAAAGATGTTAAATAGATTTTAAAATCTGTTCCAATACAGATCCCCGAGGCACACCACTTGTCACTGGTCTCCATCGAGCTGTTGACTGCGACTCTTTGAATGCAATCAGACAGTTCCTTGCCCACCAAGTGGTCCATCCATCAAATCCATGTCTCTCAAATTTAGAGACTAGAATATCATGGGTGACAGTGTCAAATGCTTTGCACAAGTCGAGGTACATTATGCCAGTTGCTCTTCCCCTATCCACCAATACTGTAACCCCACTGTAGAAGGCCACCAAATTTGTAAGGCACAATTTGCCCTGTTTATTATTTTGGCCTATTTTTAAACACAACACTATATGCTCTGCTATGGAGAAAGTTAACTCCATTCCGCCCAACCCAGTACACCTAAAGGAGAAATCTATCACCAAGAAGTAAAGAAATTTTGTTTTGTTTTGTACTCATTAATATCTTCCTGAGAAGTACTTGGCATATATGTCAAATACTAGACATTACCTATATTATTTGAGCATTGTAAGAATTATTAGTAAATGAGTCTATTTATCTAAAGAGTTTATTGTAGTGCTCACTTATTACTGAAGTTTAAATTCCCAAAGAACCCTCTGTTCCCTTCGGCTTTCATCAGTTCCTAAAATATATTTCCAAGTGCTGTGAAGAAAATGAGTCTTAAATTCCAAGGAGACATTAACATGTGAAATGTACAAGAAATGCTTATACCTATCTCTACTAGTTACTCTCCTCTCTTGTAGCTTCATGGTTTTAAATGGATAGATAAGCAAGGAGCTATAAGAGAAGATTTCCCATTTTGCACGCATGCCTGGAGAAAATAAACAGAATTTATTGCATTGTTGTTGGTTGTTGTGGATATAAGCAGCAGCTACTCTTTCTGTAGAGTATAATTGGATAATAAATAAATAAATAAATAAACAGCATAAACATTGTAGCAATGATGAAGGATGATGATAATAAGGAACATAAGATTAGACTGAATCTTAAAATCAGTGACCTTGTCTGTAGACACACATGATTTAGAGCCACATCTTCTGATTATCTTACAGACTTTTGGTTAACGCTAGAGCTGGACCTGGAGCCCATTGAGAGGAGCCCACACACGAGCAGGGGATCTGGGGGGAAGCTGCCACTCATGGGGGGGGCCATGTTGGAGCAGTTTGTTCCTGAAGGATGGACCCTGTAGTAAGGACCCATATTTGGAGCAATTCTTGAAGAGCTGCTGCCTGTGGGAATTCCATGCAGTGTCAGTTCAGGAAGGATGGCATCCCATGGGAGGGACCCAACGTTGGAGCAGGGGCAGAGAGTGACCGTGAAGGAGTGGCAGAGATGAAGCGTTACGGACTGACCGAAGCCCCCGTTTCCTGTTCCCCTGCACCTCTTGGGGAAAGGACGTAGAAGAGGGTGGATGGCAGGGAAGGTGTTTTAATTCATTTTTATTTTCTCACCTCTCTAGCTTTTTAGTAATAGCCAATAAATTATTTTAATCTCCTTATGCTGAGTTTGTTTTGCACATGACGATAATTGTTGAGTGATCTCCCTGTGCTTATCTTAACCCTTGAGCCTTTTCTATCATATTTTCTCCCTTTTTCCCTTTGAAGGGTGTGTTGGGTCTGTCTGGGATGGAGTCACCTTTCCCTACAGCAGGCCACACAGTGCTGTCCTCTGCACTCGTAGCTGGAACAGCACTGGTATCACTCCAGTGTTGTGTCTATTGCTGCATAGTGCTGGCACAGCATCAGGACTCCCTCCAAGCCCCCAAGAGCCAGCAGGCTGGGGGTGGGCAAGTGATGGGGAGGGGACATCGCCAGGGCAGCTGACATAAACCAACCAAAGGGATATTCCATAACACCTGATGTCACACTCAGGAATAAAAGGGGGCTCTCGTGGGGGAGGGGGCAGTTCTCCTGAACAACCGCTACGTGTTTTGAGGCCCTGCTTCCCAGGACGTGGCCGAACATCACTCGTTGATGGGAAGTAGAGAATATTTTTTTTTTCCTTTCTTTCTGTGCTTCCGTGCAGCCTTGTTGTTTCTTTTGTTTCTTTTTCTCCCCATTCCCTTTCCCTTTAATTAAATCATTCTCATCTCAAACCTCGAGCTTTTTGTGTTGTATTTTCTCCCCCTTCTTCTTTGGAGGGGCGGGGGGGGGGGGGGGGGGGTGCAGAGGGGGAGGAGTGAGGGGAAGCAGTTGTGGTGGGGTTCAGCTGCTCGGCTGAGTAAAACCACCACAATAAATGAAGAGCAGGCTGTAGGCCAGGGACATTTATCATGCATCATGCTAAAACACAAAGTAATTTATCTCATATTAGGAATTTATGATTTCTCTGTACAAAGGGCTTGGCCTTGAATCAACCCTAAGATTAAAAATCTTAGGTGAAGACCTTGAGTTTGGAGCATTAACTGATAATAATCAATGGTTTAGCTACCCATAGGCATGCAGTAGCTAGCAGTCTGCCTCATCTTCATCAACATGATATAGAATGAATACTCAGCAAATCAGATGTCAATAAGAAATGTAAGAAAGAAAAGGCCTCAATGTGCCAAATGGTAGGTCCTCACCCAAGAGATGCTGTGATACACTTGAGCATTATGCCAGTAGAAACTTCATGAAGTTCAGTGAGCAGAACTGCAATGATCTACACTAGAGAAAATAATGCTGCATATCAGTGGGAGAATTTGTGAAGCACCTGGCTGAACAGCAGTCCTGCTGGAATGGACAAGGGGAACACAGCGGACACCAAACTGAACAGTGTGCTCTTATTTCAAATAAAGCAAATCTTGCCCTACTATGCTACTTTACATAAATATTATCAACATAATGTAGAGTTACACCTGGAATACTGTGTCCATTTTTGTGTCTCCCTGATTGAAAGGAATGTAGAGAAAGTGGAGATGGTCTGGTAGAAGGACATCAAAATATCCTGGAGCCTAGAGGACATTAATACAGACAGAGATTGAGAGGGCTGGGCTTCTTCCATCTGGCAAAGAGGAGGCTAAGGCATAATCTAACAGTGGCCTACAACTACTTGAAGGGCAATTATCAAGATGAAAATTTGTTTTTAATCATATTGTAATATTAATTACTGCATGATAATTAGTATTATAACTGAAACAGTTATGATAATCATAAGATACAGTCATAATCTTTCAGTGTTTCAATCTGTCTTCATTACGGTTGAGGACAGTTACATTATTTATAAAAAACTTGAGAAGAATAGTTAAGAGTAATTATCATTTTTCAGAAAGCAGATTCACATCTTACTCTTACCTCTTCATCTTTTTCAAACCTTAAAAATAGAATTATATGCCAAAAATAGTAAAAATAAGTACTCTGGAAGTTATAGTCAACAAATACTTTTTTTTTCTTCCACCTGATATAATTAATTATACTTTATCTGTATGTAAGACTATTTATATGCAAGGTAAAGAGTTTCCTTGGGTATTGTTTCTTATTCTTATCCTTTTGGGGATATTAATAACTATTACCATGTGGACTTATCATAAACTTTATTATGATTAAAAATAAATAATACTTGTTTTGCAGTGATTATGAATGATAAGCTTTCAGGTATTTATGATTTATTTGGTAAACATTTGGTAGAAAATGATTCCATTTGCTATTACTTGTTAATATAATTTGAACAGAACTAGGTATTGATGTTTTCATCTTAGGAGATCGTTCCTCTAACGAGTAACTATTTAGGGCAGGTATTTATTATTTTTTTTTTTTTATTACATTCAGCTTAAATGTTTGCTTTATAAATGTCTGGATATTACTTTGCATTATGTTCTTTTTTTCCATCCTGGATAACACATTGTTTTACTTTTTTTTTTTTTTTTTTCTCCAGATGTTTGTTCGCATAGATATAGAATATGGGTAGTATTAAAAAAGCTCTGAATTCTATATTTAAAACTGATTGAGGCTCCAAAGAATATTTGTCAATTAAATTGCCTGCCTCATGGAATAATCTCACCAATCTTTAGGATCTTAAAAGTTTAGGATCATAGTCTATGTTTCATTTCAGGATGGAAAATTAACCTTAGGGAGACTATAGGCTTGCTGTCTCCCTCCTCTCTCTCCCTTTATAACTACAGAAAGAACTTTTGTTAACTCTGCATTCCAATCATACTGAAAAAGGTATTTCATTGCCTGCAGATTAGCTAGACATTAGTTGGGATTTACTAATACTGTTCAGCAAATGAAAACTACATTCTGCAAAAGTTAGCAAGATTTCTTAATCTGATTCTATTCCAAATTATAATGTAAATTAAAGTATGAAATGTAAATGACCTCTCCCCATGGTTAGACAACCTTCCAATAATTGAATCTATTATTTTGAACTAACCCAAGGTAGAGAAGCTACCTTTGGCTCTCTCATACATTATATTTATCCTGAATAAACTGATACAGATTAATCTTTAATTACATGGAAGGAAAAAAGGGTGGAAGGATAGGAAAAAGTAAAAGAGGGAGGGAGGCAGCACACATACAGGCTAGAACGCTTGCTCATGCTATAGTAATGGAACTTTAGTCAGAAATGATTAATTAAAAAAAAAAAAAAAAAAAAAAGCATTACCCACTACACTCCTTCAGCATGAGCTCTTTCATGGGCTGCAGTTCCATTCAGAAAAAAACTCTGCTCCTGTTTCTCTCCATAGTTTGCAGTTCCTTCATGAAGTATGCATTTGCTCCAGCATGGGCTTCTCCATGGATTTACAGGAGAATATCTGCTTCAGCATCATGGAGGAGTTCCTCCTCAGACCTTGGTGCTCCCTCTGTCATTTCTCATTCATTTTATTTCATTCCCCCGTATCTGCCTGTCTATCACTTTCTGACCCTTCCTAAATAAGTTTTCTCAGAAGCACCACCATCTTGGCTGCCGGGCTTAGCAGCTTAGTCCCCTGTGTTGGGACTCTCAGAGCCGGATGGAACCAGTTGTGTCCAGCATGGTGCTAACCTTGGTCTCTTCTCACAGATGCCAGTCCTGCAGAACCCCTGCTGCAAAAACCTAGATACCTTCACGCAATAAAATGGAGTAGACTCTGTGGGAAAAAAAAGAAAGGGGGGTGACAACTCATAAATATTTCATGTGTATAATAAAAGATAAAATTATATAAAACAAAAGCTTAATGCACCCAGTTCTTTTCTAGAATCAAAAGTTTATCCTAACAGCCAAAGCAAGAAAATAACTGCTCTGAGGAAATACGTGTAAAATGTGCAGCAGGTGAAGCACAGTTTTTTCATATAATGAATGGATGGAGACTATGTATAAAAGATTTTTCTTTTTATCCAAACTAAATAATATTTCATTCCATAGTTAGTTTGAATAGTTTGAAGATTTACTGAAACACTTATGGCTTTAGACTATGTTTAACACTATGTTACATGGAATATGTACCAAAATATGTAATAAATAATTCTTAGTGACTAGTTAGGTTACTGAAGGCATCTAGTTGAAGCAAAAAGGACAGTTGTAACCTATTTATTTTAATTTTCTTCTGCATAAAAATTCTATGATTAATGACATTTTTTTCTTCAATCCATGCACTTTGGGAATAAATGTCATTATGCCTCAGTTTGACTGTCTAACTGTAGCAGGGCTAGCTTGTCCTGACTTAGAAGGTAAAATAGACATTGGAGAAGATAGAAGCTAAGAGAGAAAACATTATTGGCTAACTTATTACTGCAGCTAGTGAAAGACTGTCCTCTTGATTAACCCAAAGTAGAAAATAAAAATGAGGATGGCAGATACATTTGTTAAAGCAATAAACAAAAGTTGGTGAATAGCCAAAACAGAAGGATTATCTGTGTCATTAGGTTCTTTTAGCAATTTCCCCAAGCAAGCTGCACGGGTATTATTTCAATAAAAAATCATAAAGCCATGAAAATTCATAAAGATATGTAACTTATTGAAATCATGGATTTAATTCACCAATATTAGTAAAACAGTCTGAATGCTGTGTTAAGAAATTACAATGTACTCTGTGGCACTGTAACATAAATAATACTATATCAAGTTTACACATAAAACTAGGATCTTCTGACAAAGCCATAACATGACAGAGGTTTCCTGAACCAGACAGTAGAATCTGTTTTATATCTTCAGCTGCACAAAAGTAACAGAAAAGCCAACAGATCATCTCCATGGAAATTTCTCCTCAGAGTTAAAGACTTGTCAAAACAACTTTTTCAAAACTGATCTTGGAACAGTCCTATAGGACAATTCAACTGCTTTCAGATTTCTATCATGAATTCTCTATGACTGTCAATCTTCTTATTTTTTTTTCCAATTAACTAAAAGCTTGTCTCTTATTTCATACAGTATTTTTGGTCCAATAAAAGATTTATATGTATAAACAGACAGACAGTGCATACTTTAGACTAGACACCATGCTTTTAAGCAGATAAAGTTGGACTGATGAACCCTGACAGCACTCAGAGCATATACTCGTATTCGTAAGCTTTTAATATCTAGTTGTCCAAATAACTCTTCGTGTTAGTAATCATTAGTATAAGACAGCCCTAACAGTATCTTATAAAACTATTCCTTAGCTGATGAGAATACCATCTAGCTTTTCATTATCTCTTCATTTCTTCTCAAGACTACCAGGAAAATATATAATTTAGCACTAAAATATCCTAAATATTTTAAATATCTCTTTGTTTAAAAATACAGTGAATGAATAAAATACCACTATAATACCACCATCGTTTATTTCTACTATAATTAAACTTTAAAGTAATAGAACAAATTACTATCTTATATGAATAACTGTGCATTTCAATCTATTCTCTTACAGACAGGAATTTTAACAGATTTTTTTAATGTTCCTGAACTCATAAGAAACGAGCATAACATCAGTCGGGACATGTTTTATCTGGTGTAAGTTGATATCTTATAAAAGTTGAAATTAGGTTTACAAAATTTTGGCTTAGTAGACACATCTTCATGTCATCTTTCTTATTGGTCAACCTTTGCTTGGGCCTATAAAAATGGATATAAATACTTGAAATTACTGAAGTAGGGACACCCACAGAACTAGCCATTCAGAATATCCTACAGAGTACTGTATTCACAGAAATAAAAAATTAGACAGAAGAAGAGGAAGATGAAGAGGAAGAGAGAGGAAGAGGAAGAGGAAGAGGAAGAGGAAGAGGAAGAGGAAGAGGAAGAGGAAGAGGAAGAGGAAGAGGAAGAGGAAGAGGAAGAGGAAGAGGAAGAGGAAGAGGAACAAGAACAAGAACAAGAGCAAGAACAAGAACAAGAACAAGAACAAGAACAAGAACAAGAACAAGAACAAGAACAAGAACAAGAACAAGAACAAGAACAAGAACAAGAAAGAAGAAGAAGAGAAGAAGAAACTTAATGAAGGTATTATGGTTTTACAAATCTTTATGGTACTTTATGATAGTTGATACATAATTATTTATGATACTATTTCTGTTCCTAAGTCTTCACTTTCTACTTCCTCTGCTATTTCATTTCTTTCACCTACAGCAAGATTTATCATCACTTTTCAGGGGACTAATTTCTTTATGTCTTACTCATGTCATATTGATAACGCAGAGCATACTACTACAGTGCAGTAAAAATGTGTAATTCCATTGATTCTATAAGATGGAATTACTTTTCCACTTTATCAGAAGTACAATGACAACCCCCTTTGGCTTATAGTACTACACAAGACAGCTTTTATGGAGGCAAATGATGAAAACTGTAAAGAAATATTTGGCTACAGAAAACACAAAAATAAGTATTTGATTTTGTGCCAAGCAATGGCACATATTTTAAATCATATAAAAATTAGTAAGCTATTTGTGGTGCATAACATATGGTACCTAAATCGGGAGTTCATGTTAAGAGTCTATGTAAATGTTAGACATCTCATCACTTCATGTAGTCTAGAGAAAGTGAAGGGAAAGGTTAGTGAAAAGAACAATGAAAAGCAGAATACTTTACAATCCTAGTATCTTATACAGTTCATAAACTTTAACATCTGACATGACTGTAGCAGTATAGTCTGCCAGATAAATGAAAGAGAAAATTCCTATAGACAATTAAAGGGAATTAAACATTTTTTTCTCAACTGAGTAGCAGGAATGCCCAATCCACTATTTTAATCCTACTGTATAGGATTAACACTGTTCAAGAGCACCATTAGTTCTATAAATTTCAGATATTAATATTCTAAAAATCCTGTAAAAATGTATAATCTTTATATATATATAAACATTGTATGAATGGAAAACTCCAAAGTATGAATACTGAGATAAGAGTTCTTAATATGATCAAATATCTAGCCTAAGTATCATGGCTGCATGAAAAGCAGTGCCAGCATTGTTCCCAAGAACATAGAGATATCTACAAATGTGACTGATAAACAAATTCCTACAGTGAGGTCCAGAGTAGATGAGCACAGGCAGAGTGCTCTTGAAGCTCAGGGAAGAATATGTGGAGTGTTTTCTAGAATCATAGAATCACAGAATCATATAATGGTTTATGTGGGAAGGGACTTTTAAGTATCATCTAATTCCATCCCCCTCTGCCATGAGCAGGGACACCTTCCACTAGACCAGGTTGCTCAAAGACCCACCCAACCTAGCCTTGAAAAATTCTAGGCCCTCACGACCCTCAGAGGGTGGTGAGGCACTGGAACACGTTGCCCAGAGGAGCTGTGGATGCCCCATCCCTGGAGGTGTTCAAGACCAGGTTGGAGAAGGCCCTGGGCAACCTGATCTAGTGGGTAACATCCCTGCCCATGGCATCATAGATGATCTTTAAGGTCTCTTCCAACACACAACATTCTATGATTCTATAATTCTATGATTCTATGAAGATCATCAAGTCCAACTCCTAGCTCCACAGAGGACGACCCAAAAATCTAACTGTATGTTTGAGAGTGTTGTCCAAATGCTTCTTGAACTCAGACAGTTCTGTGAGCCCTTCCCTGGTGAGCCAGTTCCAGTGCCCAACCATCCTTTCAGTGAAGTACCTTTTCCTAATAATCGGTATGAACCTCCCCTCACACAGCTTCACGCCATTCCCTCAGGTTCTATTACTCGACAGCAGAGACCAGCACCTCCCCATCGCCTTACCCTCCTGAAGATTACAGCTATTGTAAAGAAAACTAAATCTATCTCAACACAAATAGGACAAGAGGGTGACCAGAAGATCCCTGTTTTAGATAAACAGATGATGTTTCTATCATATGAGTGGAAATGGCCTTCCCTGAATTAATCAAAAAAAAAAAAAAGAAAGTATGAGTCTTCATGATCTAGCCAGACCACCATGGGAAAAATGTATACATGGCTCAGCCCAGCGCAGAATATAAAGACCGAATAACAAACAAAATAAATTCTGAGGAAAGCAGCAGGCTTGAGTAGGCATGAATCTATGTATGCTTTCCCACTAGTTAGGAATACCTAGTGTCATGATGGTGAGCATATAGATTGGTAATGCGAAACATGTTTTTACTGTGATTGAACTTCATATTATAATTGCTATGTAGTGATTATGTTGTGGTCGGTACGTTTCTGTATCAGTCTGCTAAGTCAGTATCATACAAAACATCAAATATCTTCAAGTAAATGCATTTGGTGTTAAAACATTAAAAGCTCCCTTTGGTACATTTTTTGTATCAGTCTGATAAGTCAGTATCATATGAAACATCAAATATCTTCAAGTAAACACATTTGGTATTGAAACATTAAAAGCTCCCTGTGTGGAATATCTAAAAGAAGATGGTCAGAGAATATTAGACTATGAAAACAAATGCATATTTACTTATATATGTATATTCTGTGAAATATGTATGCTTATATGTATATTCTGGGAAAAACAAAATTCATGTTACAGTAGTTCCCTTAAACCCAATGTATTATTTAGAGAAATGTGATTTTTGCAACAGTTGGTTCTTAAACATTAGAATTGTTGTTATCTCTCTTATTTTAAAATTTGGTCTTCAGTAAGACCTTTAAGTACATTATTTTCAACAAGATATTAATGCTCCACACCTAATGTAAAACTAGTTAACGTTCAGCCCACATTTTTAATATTCGTTTCAGGAAGCATGAAGTTTCAGAACCAAAGATTAATTTATTTGCAAAAACTAGAAGGATTTTTGTCCAAGGATACAGTGCTCATGAAGCTCAGGGAAGAATATGGGGAGTGTTTTCTAGAATCATAGAACGGCTTGGGTTTGAAGGGACCTTAAAAATCGTCTAGTTCCAACTCCCCTGCCATAGGCAGGGATGCAACCACTAGATCAGGTTGGCCGAGGCCCCATCCACCTTGGCCTTGAACACCTCCAGGGAGGAAGCATCCACAACTTGGCAACCTGTTCCAGTGCTTCACTACCCTTACAATGAAGAATTTCCTCCTAATGTCTAGTGTAAATCTATCCTCTTTTAAGTTTAAGACCATTCTCCCTTGTCTTATCATTATCTACCTGATTAAAGAATCCTTCTCCAGCCTCCTTAAGTATTGAAAGGCTGCAATGAGGTCTCCTCTCCTCCTCTCTCATATTACATTTTTGAAAATCACTTTTTCTATAAACTAAGGAAAAATATACTATCATTTATAGGATCTGCAGCTCTTTAAACTCTGTCAGGGGCATGGAGTTATATTATACCCTTAAAAGAAGTCAAACATAACAACTACCCGAACGGAAACTGTGGGGAGCATGGGGGTTGGCCTCTTCTCACAGGTAACTAGTGATAGGACTAGAGAGAATGGCCCCAAGTTGCACCAGGGGAGGTTTAGGTTGGAAATTAGGGGACATTTCTTCTCAGAAATAGTAGTCAGGCATTGGAACGGGTTGCCCAGGGAAGTGGTGGAGTCACCATCCCTGGGGGTGTTCAAGGAAAGGTTGGACATGGTGCTTAGGGATGTGGTTTAGTGGGTGACATTGGTAGTAGGGTGATGACCAGATGATCTTGAAGGTCTTTTGCAACCTTAATGTTTCTATGAACTTCTATAAATAGAGCTTATCTGGAACACAAGTCTTACGAGGAGCAGCTGAGGGAAGTGGGGTTTTTGAGTTTGGAGAAGAGGAGGCTCAGGGGAGACCTTGTTGCTCTCTACAACTACCTGAAAGTAAGTTGTGGGAAGATGGGGGTTGGCTTCTTCTCACAGGTAACTAGTGATAAGACTGGAGGGAACGGCCTTAAGTTGTGTCAGGGAAGGTTCAGGTTGGAAATTAGGAGAAACTTTTTCTCAGAAAGAGTGGTCAGGTATTGGAACAGGTTGCTCAGGGAGGTGGTAGAGTCACTGTCCCTGTGGGTGTTTAAGGAAAGGTTGGACATAGTACTTAGGGATATGGTTTAGTGGGTAATATTGGTGGTAGGGGTATGGGTGGACCAGATGGTCTTGAAGGTCTTTTCCAACTTTAATGACTCTATGATTCTATGATTCCTTTTTCTCCAAACACTTATCTAAATGCTGAATACTTAATGTTTTGAGGAGAAACATATATATACATGTATGTGTGTATATACTTGCTTTGAGTAAGTGGAAAAACTTGTACATAATCTTCTAAAGATTTTATCTTGGCTAATTCCTTAATAAAGGTTGAATATACAATAAATAATTAAATAACCAAAAAAGATCCATTAAATACTTGCTGTAAAACTAAGCTTCCATGAGCATCACCTCATAGCTTAGATTTGGCAAACAGTATACTTGAGAATTATATTTAAAAACACTTTAATTTTACTTCTCTCATGAGTTAGTTTACAAAAGGTATTTCCTAATTTTGCTTCATAATGAAGAAGTTAGAAGCTGAAGGATGTATCAGTTTTGCTTATAGTCCATTCTGTACAATGACTTTATATTTGTGATCTTTTCTAAATGAAGATTTCATATACAGGAAATTTAAAGGAAGAGGTGCAATCAATACTGTAAAGGGTGAGTAGACTTTGAGGTACCTTCAAAAGTTCTTAGCTAACTGTAAAAACATCTCAAAGCGAGCTCTACTGGAGCCTTCCCTATACTGTACTTAAATTTTTTGAGTTGAATTATGCCAGACTCACATTTACAAATTTTCAAGGCCACCAAGTTGGAGAAGGACCATTCAAAAGAGAAGCCACAAACTACAATAATGCAAGTGCGAGGCTGAAAGAGGAGAAATTAAATGCTAATTTACTCATTATGGAATAATTGCCTTAGGAACAGCTCATGCAAAAAGGATTTAGGGATTAGACTGATAAATGACAAATATTAGACAATGATGCATGAAAACAACAACAAAAAGCATTGAATGGTATTTGGGGATGTAATACAATAAGTGCTAATAAAAAGCAGTTGCTCCATTGTACATGATGTTGCTGAGGACCCTGAGGGAACAATCTGTGCAATAATGATTGCCACTTACAGAAGAGATTAGGGGGAAAAAACGGGACATGGTCTAGAGAAGAGCAAGAAAAATACTGAGAGGCCTGGGCAACATGACCTACATAACTTCTGGGGTAGGGAAGAGTCTAAAAGATTTTGTTTTGTTTATCATAGAAAACAAGTGACTAAGTGGCATTTTGTAAGTCTTCAAAAGCAAGCATCACCAAATGGCCTGCTTGGATTCATACTTATTCATCCACATACATAGGGAGGGTAACAAACGAATTAGCTACTATGATCCAAACATGTACCATGTCAACTAGCTATGACTTGACACAGTGCACCTTCACTGAAGAAAATTCTTCAGTGTTCCTCCTAATAAAGTCTCAGAGCACATGTTTTCTGAATTTTGAAGCTGCTACTTCCCTGAGAACCACCTGTGAGAAGCTTTCTCATCCTGAAGTGGTTCATGAGTATAAATTCAATCCTGAATGTTTTGCATGAGAACATAATTATAGAATCATAAAATCATTAGTAATTTGATCTCTTTCTATGACAAGGTCACCTGCTTGGTGGATGAAAGGAAGGCAGAAGATGTAATCTTTCTCCATTTTAGTAAGGCCTTTTATCCCATCCCTCATGGCATCCTTCTGGACAAATTGTCCAACTGTGAGATAAACAGGTTCATGCTATGCTGGGTGATGAACTGAGTCCACATTACAGCTCAAAGGGTTGTAGGAAATGGAGCTACATCTGGCTGGTGAACAGTCAGCAGTGGCATTCCCCAGGGCTCCATCTAGGGCAAGTCCTGTTTAAAATTTTTACCCATCTCTGGATACAGGAGTGGAATGTATCCTCAGCAAGTTTGCCAATAACACTAAACTGGGAGGTGGTGTTGACTCTCTTGAGAAAGGCCTTGCAGAGGGACCTAGATAAAATGGAGCATTGGGAGTGTAGCAATGGCATGAAGTTCAGCAAAGGTAAATGCTGGGTCCTGCAACTGGGACAGAGTAATGATGGACACAGGTACAGACTGGGAGACAAGTTTCTAAAGAGCAGCTCTGCAGACAGGAATCTGGGGGTGCTGGTCAGTAGTAGGTTCAACATGATTCAGAAGTGTGCTTACTATGGCAAACTGAATTTTGGGGTACATAGAAGACAGCACAGCCAGCTAGTCAAAAGAGGTGACTCTATACTTAGCACTGCTGCAGCCTTACCTTCAATACTGTGAGCAGTTCTAGGCTCCACAATATAAACAACATGTTAAGGTACTTGAATTCATCCAGGGGAGGGCAACAAAGCTAATAAAAGGGCTGGAAGGCATGCCTTATGAGGAGAGGTTGGGGACACTTGGGTTGTCTAGTCTGGAGAAGAAAAAGCTAAAAAATGACCTCATTGTTCTCTACAACTTCCTTAGGAGAGGACGCAGGACAGAGGTGCTGGTAACCAATGACACAAAATTGTGCCAGGAGAGATTCAGACTGGACTTAAAAATATCTTTAGTGTGAAGGTGGTCAAGCACAGAAACAGGCTTCCAATTTCTTATCCACCAGCATCCCTAACTCCTTCTCTGCATAACTGCTCTCCACCCATTCATCTCCCAGTCTGTAATAATACTGGAGATTGCCCAGATGCAGGTGCGGGACCTTGCACTTGGCCTTGCTGAACTTCATGAGCTTCACATGGGCCCACCTCTCAAGAATGTTCAGGTCTTTCTGGATGGAAACCCTATCTTCTACAGCGCCAACTTCACCACTCAGCTTGGTTTCATCCACAGACTTGCTGAGGGCACCCTAAATCCCACTGTCTATGTCGTTAATAAAGATGTTTACATGTGGGACACCACTTGTCATTGATCACCACTTGGTCATTGAGTCATTGACTGCAACTCTCTTGAAATAACGAAGAACATAAACTTAATTAATGATCCCTGTAACTGTGTCTATTATTAAAGTAAACAGGATGTCTCTTTGGCACTGCGGACTGAGCTGATACAGCACAGGCCATGTCTGTACAACTAAATTCTCCTTCGCTGTCCTTTCCAAACATAGTAAACTTGACAGTATTTTCTGTTAGGTATAGTATCTGATCTGTG
Source organism: Anser cygnoides (assembly GCF_040182565.1). Classification (NCBI taxonomy): domain Eukaryota; kingdom Metazoa; phylum Chordata; class Aves; order Anseriformes; family Anatidae; genus Anser; species Anser cygnoides. The sequence continues at coordinate 161,352,407 of NC_089873.1, read as the reverse complement.
GTATTCTGCGAATCAAGGTATGTTATTGTCTGGGAGACTGTTTGTTGGCACTAGTAAAGGATATTTTATCCTTTTAAGAGCTTTCCAGTCCTACTGTTTGGCTGTTGTCCTGTTCAATTTTCTAAGGAGAAATAATCTTCAGTTTAGAAAATCTGTATTATCATGGTCTAAGGCATCTTCCAAATTGAATTACTTATTTTTGTTTTGCCTTTGCCACTACTTTCATACAGTACTTTCCCTGTTATAAAATTATGGGTTAAGTATAAGACTCTTTCCTTCTGAAATTTTTATTCTATCACCGAGCAGAAATTTCTTTCCCGGAAGTTCTTAGTTTGATTTCAGGAAAAATATTTCCTTCATACTGGCTTCACTGCTTTGTACTTTCCCAGGTTTTCATATACCAAAAGCTAGAGTTTTGTTTTTTTTTCTTGTTTGGTGGGTTTTTGTTTTTGGGGGGTGGGTGGATAGGGGGCAGGGTTTTGTTAGTTGGTTGGGTTTGGTGTGCTTGCCATTCAAAAAGACTTTACAGATTCATATTTGGTATGATGTGTCTGCTGAGTGAACAGTTCATTTTAATGTCTATAGTAAATGTTGAAGATTTTTTTTTCTCACACTGAGAAAAGGGCATTTAGATGAGGTAAGACAGACTCTACAGTAACAAAGTTGCCATCACCTATGAAATCTTAAACTGAGTAAAATTAACAAAAGACATGTACTTCCTGCCAGGGAAATGAGATAAATTGCAAATGCCAAAAATATTCTGAAAAATCAAAAGTGAATACAAATTCTCTTATGTACTTATGGTGTGATGTACAATAAATAGAAGACAACATTTGATATGGAATTATGGTGGTTTTACCCAGCTGGGCAATTGAATTCCACTACAATTGCTTTCTCACTCCCTGACCCCACAGCCTCCTCCAGGCCACGTCCACCTGCTCCACTGTGGGGTCCTCCACGGGCTGCAGCGTGGAGATCTGCTCCATGTGGGACCCGTGGGCTGCAGGGGGACAGCCTGCTCCACCAGGGGCATCTCCATAGGCCGCAGGGGAACTTCTGGCACCTGGAGCACCTCCTGCCCTCCTTCTGCACTGACCTAGGTGTCTGCAGGGCTGGTTCTCACTGCTCACTCTCCCAGCTGCTGTTGCGCAGCCATTTTTTTCCCCCCTTTCTTAAATATACTCTCACAGAGGCACAAACATTGCTTATTGTCTTGGCTTTGGTCAGCAGTGGGTCCCTTTTGGAGCTGGCTGGAGCTGGCTCTGATCTGACATGGGGCAGCTGCTGGGCTCTGCTCACACAGGCCACCCGTGCAGCCCCCTGCTACCAAAACTTTGTCACATAAACCCAATACTGGAATGTAAAGCTTTATCACATAATTCAGGCATGTCATTTCAACAAAGTTTGATTATTCAGATTCCAGTTGGTGCTCACAGTCAGGACACACCTCTCAGCTCAGTTTCCTTAAGACTGTTCTGTCATTTATTATGCAAAGTTTCCCTCCCAAATTAGGATTCTATTTTGGTGAAGAAAGTCATATTAAGCCAAAAGATACCTACCTTAGCCTGGTCCTCCTCCCCACCCCCCCTTTCTCCCTTCTTCCCTTTCAGTTTTCCATCACCATTTTCCATATTACTTGTTATACTTCATTTTTTCTAATTTTAGGAACTTCTTTTTAAAACATTCTCTGAATTATGGAAGTGTTTGATGTTAGACACTTCTATTTTAATCAATGCTAACATATTACATTTCTTCAGTAGAAGCAGACATCTACTATATATATATTGCTTTTCATTATTATTTTATTTATTTATTTATTTATTTATAATGGGAGTGTATATTGACTGAGAACAGATGGAGTTACTAGAGAATAAAATTCAAAGTTATCATCTTTGTTATTAACTGTAGTCATGGACCCTGTCCATGTATACAGTATACAGTCTGTATGTTGAAATACAAGCCATTAATCTAGTGATTTCTGTGTTATGGAATCATGATATCTGATTATTGAAGTCTATCAATGTTACAATAAAAAAATTAGTAGCAACAACCTGTAAGGAAAATACATACAAATTAAGTAAAAGAATGGTCATGTAAATTGAAAAATGTTAAGAAGGATAAAGAGGAAGCACCTCATTCTCCTGCCTCATCATGAACGTCCTTCTGGCCTGACTCTAGAGAGCAAGAAAACATGCACTTGTAAAGAATCGATAAACAGACATAAATCAAACCATACAAATCAAGAAAGAAGATGGTTGCAAGCCTAGAGAGAAACAAAAATAGAGACCCAGGGAGAAGCTGCATTGGGCGTGCCTTTTTGTTCTGCTAGAAAATAAAAACAGGAGTGTTCAAGTTCAGCGAGTAGCCCAATGGTGAGATCAATATCAATTACAGGAGGAGGCAGCAGCTTGGCTAACACCCCCGTGCTAAGACACCAAGGCAGCAAAAAAAGGACCTGTTAAATACAAAGCAGTAACTGCATTTTCATTTCCTACTTTTCCTGTAGTTTTTTTTAAAGATGAAAATGCCTGTGGACCCAGGAACCCCTTTCAGCTCAGCCCAGGCCTGCCAGTCCATGCCGCAGCAGCACTGCCACAGTGCTGATCTCCAGCTCTGCCACAGCCCTGCCCTGCCCAACATTGGGCCCTGCTGAGCTGGGCTGACCCACAGGCTGATATCCCAGCCTAGCCTCAGCCCATCCCCTGCCCCAGGGCCATGTCATCCCACAGGTGTGTCTGATGCTGTTTCCTCTCAGTGGGCATGATCCTAAACCGCATCCATGGTCTCACATCCTAGTCTGGCCTTGTCTTGGTCCCATCCCTACTTCAGTGGGTAACAATAGAGATTCAGAGACTCATGCTCTTTTCATAGTCCAAAAATTACACACACACACACAAGCATATATACATATGTACATAAGAGAAATTATTGACATAATGAGAAATTGAATAATGAAAATATGAGAAATGAGACCCCCTCCCGCCCCCCATATACAGATATCTAGCACTTTATAATGTTACACTGAATTAACAGTATATTGTTTTGATTTGCAAATTTGCAAAGTAGAACACAAATTTAGGGCTTCATTTGATCAGTTTCAAATGGGTATTTTTCAAAGTTTCTTTCTTTACTGACATGCAAAGATTAAATTTCAGACTTTGCAAGGTGTCTTAAGCTCTGAAAGTAAAATATTTCCCTCTATTAACAATATAATAATAATAATAATTAATACAAAAACAACAAAAACAACAACAACAACTTATGGGAAGTTTCCTCACCTCATAAAACACGAGAGAACATTAGTATATTCTATTAATGAAAGAAATGTTTGCTTAATTTGAATTACACTATAAACAGATAAAAATGTTAAAGTTGCAAAATCAAAAGGTAGAAAATGCTCAGATTTCATCTTACTTCAGGTCCTGTGTACAAAAGCTTTATGATTCAGCCTTTAGCTATATTATTTTAATCTTAGCATTTTTTCCCATACAAGTTATTGAATGAGTAAACATGTGTAGGCAGGTTTCTTCAAAGGATCAACTATATTTTCAATCAGTTATGGTAGGACAGTTGTAGATACCAGAACTTGAATAAAAGGAGCAGGAGAAAAACAATTTAGTTTTGTGACCATGGCAGCTGACTGCTGTTGTAGAGAATGGAAGTCTGCTCTCTCCTCTCCCATAGACCTCGTACAGAGAAATCTGTAACAATTCACTTTTTACTTTATTATTTTTATATTTTCACATCTTTCTTATGCCTAGGAATAATATACAAGCAATAACCATTACATATCTTAGACCATTGGCTTTTCAGCTTTGCTGTTGTTTCTTGAGTTAAATAGTAGATGATTATCATTGCCACCCTTCACTTAAGGTATCTGGAAAAAAAAAATTGAAACAAGGACATTTGCTGAGAGAATGAAATGCTTCATTTCACATTTATTCCACCCAATTCCAGACACTAAACTGAGTTGCCTAAGTTTTAAATTCTGTTGCCCAAGGTTCCCTCTATGGTTAATTAAGAGAACAGTACCAACAAGTAAATGATACTTTTATTAACCAAATCACCATTTACAGTTGCTGTCACCATTGAATGAGGTCTTTAACACACATGCTTTTATGAAGCTCTTAAAATGATTTTAGGCTTTTTATTTATTAATTTATTTTTTTTTCAGCTACAGAACATGTGGTAAAAACATGTGATAGGATTCTTAGGGATCCTCAGCTAAGTTACTGAGATCACGAGGGAACAGTTTAGTATGAACCAACAGCAAAAACTGATAGAGAAAAATGTTAATATTGTATTTGTCAGGTCACGTCTGCTGAGGAAGGATTTTCTAAGTGCAACAGCTTGCTACAGTCCCACTTGGATGTGAATGAGAATGTGAATGAGAATGTGAATGAGAATGTGAATGAGAATGTGAACCATACATTTGAAATAACTGATCTTTCTGAGGATTTTGATTGTCAAGAATGTCTCCAGAGTTTCTGATTTTCTGTTAATTAATTTTGTCACTGTGGATGCAAAGGAAAATAAAATTAATGACTATTATTAAATACCTTAAGACAAATAAACAAGAAAATAGTCTGAAGAAAAACTAAGATGAAGGGGAGTAAACTTGTAATTATTAACATAAGGAAAAATAAAGTAAACTCAAAGGGTTTCCATAACGTTATTAGTTATGTGCTAATGTGCATGTTCAATTGACTAGAAGTGTTGATGTATTATCATAGTGTTAATTTGACAAAGAGCCAAGCAGCTCCAGAGTTTTATTTTAAAAACAAAACCAGGAGTGTTGCAAGGTCAGTGACTAGCTTAACTTAAAAGCCATTAATGATACTGATTGTCTCTAAGGCACTTTGCATTACTAATGCCCATATTTTAAAGTTTGACTTAGAGACAGTGTTTCTTTTGTTTTATTAGAGATTATGAGTCACCAAAACATAAAAGGAAGACAATGACAATTTTTGTCTGCTATTCTACTAAGTGAGTTACCTGTTAAAAAGGTAGGCACTAATTTAGGCAATGCAGAAGATCTAGTGCAATTGCAAAATTAGTAGCATATACTGGAAATAAATTGAATTTAGAATAGTAGAAAGTTTAGTTTTTATCTGTAAATTTATAGTGTACATAATGTCTTGAACTATTAAATTAATTAATTAATTAATCAATCTTTTAAAAACCGGCAAATGGATGATGAGTACCGTTTATATTTGTTCTGATCTGATGCAATGTTTTGATTCTGTCTTATTTTGTCCATAGGTGTTTGCATTTGCAGTAGTTTGAGTGGGCTTTAGGGCTTTAATATATTTTTTTAATGTCATCTGAAATAAACCCCACACCAAACAATCCTCCCTGTCTTTTTGTAATCCAGCTTTGTGTTAAATACTCTACTGCCATTTGTCTACAAATCTTTTTCTCTACATTTTTTTATGGTGATGAATGACTTGATTAAGCTGCTAATTGCATTCTCAGCTTTTCAGTCATGATCTAAAAGATTAGAAAGATTTCTCTCAGATAAAAACAACAACAACAAAAAATAATCACCATCACCACCAACAAACAAACAAATGAACAAAATAAACAAACAAAAACACAAGAGAAAGGATGTGGCATTTATATATATATATATATATAAAATATAAACAAAAATAGATCTAGCTTTCTTGTCTTTCTAAAACTAACCGCTAAATATATTTCCCAGAAAACTATTCCTCATATTCCTGGGAATACAGTGTTTTTGCTGTTCCAAGAATAATTAATGACTTTGTGCTTCCAGATGGAGCAATTCCAGGATTGATAATGAAAGGCCACAGCCCTGTTCCATGGCTACACAACACACACTTAACCTCTGGGATGTACAGATATTCCATGGGACTTTTATACCTGAGTTAAGGATTTTAAGTTAAAAGCTTTCAACTTTAGTAAGTGTTGAAATAATTACAAAACTATGCTTTACAGTCACTGAAGTTAGCAGGAACTATTGCTTCTGAAAAAGTTATAGAATATAAACAGTGGTTATTAATGCTCATTTGGTTATTATTTTTACTACCTGAACTGTATTTAATGATCAAATCAAGTAGAGAGTATTCTTCTCCCTTTTGGGAGTGAAACATATGACAGAAAACATGAAAGCAGCTGCTTTTAGGTGTGAGGTAATAAATGTTATTCTAATTTATTTGAGTATTTTGAATGCAAAGTTAAAGTGATTAGGAACATTAAAAGCACTGTTCTTTTTTATTAAAAAAAAAAAAATCCTCACTTATAATGCCTCATTTCTAAACAATAGATAATTTTTAGTTCAATTGGACAAACTGTATTCATAATCATTATCTTTTAACATTTGATAACACCCTGGGCAGAGTCTATGATCCCTAACTTTCTATGAAAACATGCAAGTAGCAGCAGAAATACCAACAGTAAGATAATATGGTTATATTAAATAATTCCATTACTGAATATTTTAATAGTATGTTTAAATTTCATTCAGTCATCGGCTCCCAATAGCTCTTGACAAAGTAATATTTATACCCAACAGCAATAATATTTTGAAAGAAGAAAAAGTAGTGCTGCAATTTTCCTTCCTGTAAGGAATTCTATATGTTTATGTGTGCATTATACACAATATAGAGGAGCTCTAGGATAGCTACTCAGAACTGAGATTTCACAGCCTTCTTCAAGAAAACAATCTCTTTTTATTTGCCAACCAATGAACATTTACATTTCATCATCTGCCTCATGCAGATTTTTTTCTGGAAAGTTTAATCTAACAGTGTTCAGCTCAAATGGAGTTTTAAGAATTGTTATCTTTTTGCAATGGCAAAACATTTCTGCAACCAATTTGCAGAGAAATACTTTGATTATAGATTTGAAATACTGATAAGAGAAATATCGTTCCAGGTAAGTGCAGGACCTGTGGGTAGGAGGGTGCAATTAACTCCTATCTTCTTCAGGGCCTCTTCACTCAAATGCAGAAAATGGGAATGGTAAAGCAGCTTGATTTACCTGTAGTTTACACCAATAAGGGACAAGAAAAAGCAGGTTGGCATGGAGACCTGGGAGGCTGAGATTCAAGAATCAGGGTTCACAAAATTGCAGTATCAGCAAAACAGAAGAAATTAAAGCAAAACCTGGGGATAGAGAGGGAAGAAAAGTCTGGGGGCAAGGTGCTGGGGAATGTTGTTGGAGATGCTTGGAACACCTAAACTGGCAGTACATCATGTACAATTATTCAACATCATTATCTTCCAGAATCTGGAACCAGATTTAGAATTTTTTACAGTATGTTACCCACATCTCCTTGCATCTGTTCCACACAAAACAGCAGCCTAGAGTTTTTATTACTTAGACCATTAGCTTAAGCAGTAGTACAAATCTGCATTGTAAATTCAGATGTTTCAAAATGCAGAAATGCAGGATGATAACATCTTGTTTTTTTTTTTTTGTTTGTTTGTTTATGTTTTTGTTTTGCAATTCACATGGGAAAATAACTTTAAAAGACTATAGTAAAAAAATTACAATTTTATATTATGAACTCAAGGGCCATAAAATTCCAGAAATAATTTTTACCTGACAAAAGTAATTGCCTCTGTCTTGCCTTATTTTTAGATGTCTGTTGAAAGCATCATTAATTACAGAATCACAGAACAGTTGAGATGGGAAGGGGCTTCTGGAGGAGATCATTTGGTCCAACTGCTCAAAGTTTGGAGGGGTACCTATAGCTGATTGACCAAGACCATACCCAGATGGTTTCTGAAGGTTTCCATGAAGGGAGACTCCACAACCTCTCTGGACAACTTGTGTCAGTGCTCCATCGCTTGCATAGTAAAGAAGCATGGCCTGATGTTCAGGTGGAACCTCTTGTGTTTCAGTTTGTGACCATTGCTTCTTGTCCTGGCACTGGGCACCACTGAAAAGAGAATGGCTCTATCCTCACTGCACCTTCCCTTTCAGGTATTTAGTAGACATTGATGATATCCCCCCTGAACCTCCTCTTTTCTAGGCTAAACAGTGCCATCTCAGTCAGACTTTCCTCATAGGATAGATGCTCCAGAACCTTAATCATCTATGTGTATCTTTGTTGGACCTTCTCCAGTACTCCCCAGTGCTGGGGAACCCAGAACTGGACACAGAACTCCAGGTGTGGCCTCACCAGGGCTAGATAGAAGGGAAGGATCACCTCCTTTGGCTTGCTGGCAATACTTGCTTAATGCAGCCCAGGTTACCACTAGTCTTCTTAGAGGTAAGGAAACATTATTGGATCGTGTTTAATTTGGTGTCCACCAGGACCCACAAGTCCTTTCCTGGCAAGCTTCTTTGAAAAAAGATTTGGAAAAATTATGGTCCCTACAATGTACAAGTGCTCCCCAGGTACAAGACTTTGCACTTTCCTTTTATCAACTTCATGAGGTTCCTGTCAGCTCATTTCTTCAGCAATTACATGATCACATATTGTTTGAGAGAGAGAAATACTTTATTTTATTTTATTTTATTATTATTATTATTATTTTTCACAGCAGAAAGGTCCAGGACTTAACATGCTTTAGATCTATGGATCAATGTAGGCATCACTCTTCAAACTTCAGAATACTTATTCTAGAAACTGGAGATTTTGAGTTTAATACAGGATGAAGGAAGGGACGAGATTATCTTACAGTTAAGACAGAGGTTCTCTCTTTCCAAACTGCTGAGCACTTACAAGAGCGGTTGGAGCTTATTCTAGATGTTTAGAATACAAAATATGACCAAGAGTGGCCAGTGGTAGGTTGACGCTGGCAAGCTGCCAGACCCACACTCGGTTAATCTCTCACTCCCTCTCTAAATCAGAACAGGGGATCTAAAATAAAATAAAATAAATACACAGAAAAAGCTTGCCAATCAAGACAAAGCGTGGAGATCATTTATCACTTACTGTCACAGGCAAAACAGATTCAACATGGCAAAAAACAAACAAACAAACAAACAAAAAAAACACAATGGGGGCATGGAGAATGCGGGCTTGCAGTCAGTCCATAACAGCTCCTCTGTGCTGTTCCTTACTTGTCATACTTTTTCCCTGCTCCAATGACGAGCCTTCCCATGGGGTGCAGTCTAACAGGATAAACCTGCTCCAGCGTGGGTTCTCCACAGGCTGCAATGTCAATATCTTCTCTGACACAGGCTGCAGGGAAATGTCTGGTCTCTTTCAAAACACCCATGAACTGCAGGGGAATATTTGCTTGAGCACCTCATCCTTCTCTGTCTTCTCTGACCTTGGTCTTCACAAGATTGTGCATCACACTGTTTTTTTTCCTCACTCGTCACATACCACTGCATAGCATTTTGCCTTTTCTTAAATATGTTTTGATAGACTAGCGGCACCACCAACTTTGCTGATTGGCTCAGCTGTGTCCTGTGGTGGATCTGTTGTGGAGCCTCTGTGTTTAGCCCAGGACAGTCCCTGGCCTCTTCCAACAGAGGCCACCGCTATAGTCCCCACCTTGAACCAAATCCTTGGCACATATATCCAATACAAAGATGTAAGATTTACAAAATGTAAAAAAAAAGGAAAAAGGAAAAGGAAAAGAAAAAGGAAAAGGAAAAGAAAAAGGAAAAGGAAAAGAAAAAGAAAAAGAAAAAGGAAAAAAAAAAAAGAAAAAGAAAAAGAAAAAGAAAAAGAAAAAGAAAAAGAAAAAGAAAAAGAAAAAGAAAAAGAAAAAGAAAAAGAAAAAGAAAAAGAAAAAGAAAAAAAAAGAAAAAGAAAAAGAAAAAGAAAAAGAAAAAGAAAAAGAAAAAGAAAAAGAAAAAGAAAAAAAGAAAAAGAAAAAGAAAAAGAAAAAGAAAAAGAAAAAGAAAAAGAAAAAGAAAAAGAAAAAGAAAAAGAAAAAGAAAAAGAAAAAAAGAAAAAAAAAAAAGAAAAAAAGAAAAA